>NW_005871436.1:159101-215907 GCF_000147115.1 Myotis lucifugus | reverse complement strand
TGTGTTTCCATAAAGCCCTTGATATATCTTACTCACTGCTGTAAAATTGTCCATTCAAATTGATGCCGTTGTAATAACCTGGTTATTATTTAACAGGAAAGGATTAAAGGGGAGACTAGATAATATCGGCATGCCATTTGTACAGCTTTGCCAAACAGCTGCATTTGGCACTTTTCAAGTCTGTCCCACTGTTAGACGCATGCCCAGTAAGGTCTGATGATGTGGGAAGGTGTTTTCCTGTCAGTCACACCTGGGAACAAATCAGTGGCCAGGATGGCCGTGGCCAGTGCAAGCATGCGAAACCTGAATATTTGAACTTCTAAACAAAGGAGCGCTCACTCTTGGTTTTTACTCTCTCTCTCTGGCATGCCGAGTTCCTGGCTCTCCTGTTGAGGGGCGTGCTCCTCTGGGCCCACGTGGCTCACGGCCATTTGGGACTCCACACCATGGACCAATGGATTTTAATTTGCTTGGATGCTTAATTACACCTGGTTGCAACACGAAAGGGAAGCTCTAGAGTAGACACTGGCCTTGTTTTTGGCCTACTGGATCCCCAGCTGTACCTCTTTCAGGACTGGTTTAAGGAGCCAAGGACTTTGGAACCCGAGGAGTGTAACTTCATGAAAATAAAGCCTTTTAACACATCTCATTCTCCTGTGGGGGCTTCTGAAAATTCTTATTTCAGCAGTGCCCCAAAAGCCTCGCTCTTACAAGTGACAGAGGAGTTTGATTCTTCTGGTAACAAGAGGACAATTTCCTTCACCGGACTGTGAACATCTTTGCAAAAGGTACAGTGTCATGTGGTCTTTATACATCCAATGCCCAGCAGAGTGTCTGGCACAACATTGAAAGCAAATGAGTGAACGGCTGAACGAGTGAATAGGGCCGCTGAGAAGAGCCAAAGCATTCTGAACGAACTATGTGTAGATTCACTCCAGAGTCAACTTAAACATGTGTTTTTGTGTTTCTCCCTGAGTACAAGATTATACACACACAGCACATTACACGCACAATACGCAGGTATGATAAGAATGGTTTAACCACCAATCCTTCCTCAGTTGTTTGTTTGTAAACGTTTTGCCAGCTCTGAATCAGATCTTTCTTTTTCTTTTATTCTTGCTGGTGGTATCACCAAGAGGGGGCTTCTTCTGAAGCCTCTGTCTTCCCCACCCCAATAGAAAGGGCCTTTCTCTTTCCACTCAATGCTTTCACTGAGTCAGAGCCGTTGGGTAAATGCCGAGTGCTACCTGGTGCTCCCGGTGCCTAATCCTACTTTTGTTCCTGTTGTCTTTGCACAACTGGGGGCACCGGATTTCTCCTTCCCCTGGCACTGCTCTCTGGCACTTCCTGCTTTGCTAGTTCCTCCCCCTGGAGAGGTTTGTGCAGGGAGGGACATGCTCTCGGGGAGGATGCCGCCCAGAAGATTATCCCACTCCCACATTACTTAGAAATTGTTGGTTCCATAATTATTTCGCAATGCTCACTGCAAATATTTGCACGAATATCAGACGCAGCCACTCTGGGGAAAAGGCAGCTTAGCTGACCTTCAGCTGCAGATAAACGCTCCAGCTCTCATTCCTATGGCGTTTGATTTACAAGTGCTTAGAATGTTTTCAAAATCTCTGGGCAATCTCCAAATCTGAGTTTGCTCTGATTCGTTCTCATTTATTCACAAGGTCCTTATCTGTGTTATTTACAGCTCGAGGAGCTTTTCTTACCTGTCCCTTGGAAGGACCTGGTACCTCAATACAACACCGTCAGATGAAGAAAAGAAGATATAACATGCGTGCGTGTGTGTTTGATTTTTTAATACTATATACTGACCTGCTTCTAACAAGTAGTTTTCATAAAAGCACATACATTAAAATTCAAGAACAAGAACTGTATCATGAGCGCCAGTGCGGCACTGAATCGCCTAGGAGTGAAACATCAGTCCATTTGGAAACCTGCTCTTGGTTTATGGAAGGGCTAGATGAACTAACCCATACAGTGACTTAATTTTGGGCTGTCTCCAGAGCTCATGCTTGGGAGATTTGAGTTCCAATCTTTCCTCTGCCACTTCCTAGCTGTAGGGCCTTGGGCAAGCTCCTGCAATTCTATTACAATTCTGCAAAATGGTGATATTAAGGCCAGCTAACACATAGGGTTCTGATAGTTAAACAAGATAATAAATCATGTTTAAAGCTCATTCAGTAGCTAATGGTACATGATAAGCACCAAATAGGTGTTAGTTAATATTATTAATGTGTAGAAATTTGTCTGGCTCAGTGTTCATAGTCTTCAAGGACAATGGCCAGGAAATTTAATTTTCCAATAGGTTTTTATTTTTTGCATTTTTTGTTTCCCATTGTTATGGATGATCAAAGTGGTTTATTTTATATAGTTATGTAAAAAGAAGAAGGCAAAATACATAATAAAAAATACAAGTAGCCAAACCGGTTTGGCTCAGTGGATAGAGCGTCGGCCTGCGGACTGAAAGGTCCTAGGTTCGATTCCGGTCAAGGGCACGTACCTTAGTTGTGGGCACATCCCCAGTAGGAGGTATGCAGGAGGCGGCTGGTCGATGTTTCTCTCTCATCGATGTTTCTAACTCTCTATCCCTCTCCCTTCCTCTCTGTAAAAAATCAATAAAATATTTTTAAAAATACAAGTGAATCCTGTCCATTTTTAAACTATCTCCCATATCCCATGATTTTATACTGCCTTTACCACTACAACTGTAACTTATGCAGCCATCATCCCTCAACTTGGACTAGTAAAATAGCACCATCCTAGATGTCCTCTGGTGCTTTCAGTCCATGCCCTACAAGGCAACCAGGTGGATCTTGTTCATTGCTAAGTCATAGCATTTCCCTTCTCTGTTCAAAACCCTCCCATTATGCTTAGTGTATAATCCAGAGTTCTTAGGAGGTCTACCAGTACTGCATGATATGAGCCCAGCCTAGCTCTCTGACCTCACTTTATTAGGCCCCAGTCACACTGGCCCCCTCCATATCCCTTGAACC
Source organism: Myotis lucifugus (assembly GCF_000147115.1). NCBI lineage: Eukaryota > Metazoa > Chordata > Mammalia > Chiroptera > Vespertilionidae > Myotis > Myotis lucifugus. Next base: position 212,902 of record NW_005871436.1, on the reverse strand, counting down.
CACCAAGATCATTTCCATCTTATGTCCATTGCACTTTCTGTTTCTTCCATTTGGAACCATCCTCCCCTACATTTCTGCATGACTCCCTCCCCTGCCACATCCCAATTTCTGCTCAAATGTTTTTTCCCCAGAGAAACCCTCTCTGATTTGATCTAAAATAGCACTCTCATCACTCTCTAGCTCTGTGTCCTGTTTTAGTTTTTCTTCATAGCTCACATAGCTAACAAGTGAAGAATATTTGAAAGTCCAAACTTAGGTTGCATAAGGATTTTAATGGAAAACCATTGACATATGGCTTCATTTAAGTAAGGGTGTCACATAAAAAGGGTCACCTTTTTTTAGATTACTTCTACTGCAGTGTAAAATAGTGATTGGATAATGGGAAACCTGTTAGGCAACTGTATCAGTAGATGAGTCAACGTATTATGATAGCATAAAAAGTGCAGGTGGAGAGATAAAGCTGCACTTGAGAGACGATTAGGAGAAAAATTAACTTGGCAATGGATTGACAACATGGAAGAGCAAGATGAGGCAGCATGAATATCTCATAGTTTCTCTAGGAAAAAGAAAAATGGAGACAGAATAAATTTCAGAAGAGAATTATGGGTTTGATTTTAGAATACTGAATTTGAATTGCACGTAAGATACTAAATAAAAGATATCTGTAAGCGGTTGGATAAAGGGGTCTGGATCTGGAGATATAAATTTATGTTTTATAGGTATGTTAAAAGTAATTGGTTCTTTGGTCATGTCAACTAGAAAACCAATGGGCAGCATAGGAAATATAGTCAATAATATTGTAATAACTATGTATGTTGTCAGTTGAGTGCTAGACTTATCAGGGGGAATCACTTCATAAGTTATATAAATGTCTGACCACTATGCTGTACACCTAAAACTAATATAATATTAAATGTCAACTGTAATTGAAAAATAAAAAAATTTAAATAAAATTTGTATCCTTAAACAAAAGAAAGCCATTGCAGACTGAGAAGAGAATGGCCTTTAAATTATAATATTTACAATGCAGCTAGAATAGACTAAGTGATGAAAGACCCTGAATGGGAGCAGCTTAAGAAGCAGGTGAAAAACCTGGAAGAGTTGTGACATAGAAATTGAGGGAGAAAGTTTCTATAATGGATGATGTAATCAACAGCAACAAATGTTGTTGAATGAAAAAATACCTATTGGATTTAACAAATTAAAGGCTGTGTTAGTAGAATAGAGGCGGCTCCAATATTTCCCTCAAAAGGATCTGCTTTGATGTTGCCCTTGCAGGGAAAGGGAAGACAAAGTGGGGGGAAAGGGAAGGAGAGAGCAGGTCTTGGACAAGGAGGCCGAAGGCACAAGTTGAAGATGAGGATGATGTGTGGCCAGCTATGATTGTGACATCAATCTATAGATTGTCGTTGGCCTGTTGGTGACAGCTGCTCTATTCACACTACACCCATCCCCCAATCCCACACAGGGCCCAGTGTGATGTTCTGAATGGTGGTTCATTAACTGAGCACCCTCAGGCACTGTGCTCAGTGACACACTGTTCCACCTCCCACAAAGTTCACCCTCTGAAGGGATAGAGAAGTGGACATTGATAACAAACTTAAAAAAAAATAACAGTTGTATTGACCATATAAATTCATACCCAATCAAATACTGTCACGTTTCTATCCCAATTTCCACTTCTTATTACTAGAGAATTAGAAAAGGGTGTCGTTCCCTCTGGGTAGACAAACCCCACAGGCCCAGGGAGTCTACACAACTATTCATGGAGGCCCTGTTCATTGTATAGACACCACATATCTAGAGCCCAAGGGAAGAGGAGTTGGAGTTTATTCTGGATTTTTAAGAGATATGTATGGTAGCATCTCTGGAAACATTGTCTGTTAATTTACATGTGAAAATAGGAGGGGTAGAAGCTGGATATCCCTTTGTATTTTTTTTCAAAATGCCCATTTGAAGATTCCAAGTGTTAACAGAATTTTTTGTTAATGTTTTAAGTATCTGTCTAGGCACCTGTGTATGTTAATGGATATTTCTACTTAATCCAAATGACGGAGTTCTACATGTCACATAAAAAAAGTTGTTCTATTGTGGTGCTCCATTTCACTAATTCAAAAACCTGACATTTCCGGAGGAGCAGCGACAAGTAATTTCACAATGATAAATTTTTTAAGACAAAATACTCAGCTCTACGGAGCTCAGGAGTAATTTAAAAGGAAGATAAACAGTTCCGACACTTAGTGGGTAAACAAATGTGGCAGGATAATTTATTGAGATATTAATTTGTGATTATTTGTTCTTGCTCCTATAGGAGCCTGGAAAGATGGAAAGAAATTGTCCTCCTCCCAGGCAAGAAGGTGGCCATGATCTCAATGCGGCGCCTTTGCCTCTGTGATTATCAGTGTCTGTTTTTGAAGCCTACAATCAAAGCTGCTGAGCACCCATCCATTAAAAGAGCTGTAGCCACAGAGAGCAGGAAAACCAGAGTGGCCTGCACTGGGGAGATGGAAGAAGAGGTTCCCCTAAGATGTCAGAAGGGAGGGGATTGTGGTGATTCTATAAGTGGCAGAGAAGAGTGTACCAAATGCTCACAGAATCCCAAGAGTATGGGCAGATCAGAAGGATGCTGGAGAGGCGGTCCCAGGTTTCCCCAAACAATTTCATGTGAGCTGCTTTGGTCATCAACAATTAATATTGCAATTCCAGCCTCATTCCCAATGTTACCCTCAGTTGTGAGAACTCTAAACCTGCACTGGTCCAGGTTTCACTCCCCAGTAGTACGGTTCTGCTAAACAACCTTAGGTTAAATTCTTTGCATCTCTTCTCATAAAGAGGTGAGGTCTGTACTTCTCCATCCCTTGAATCTGGCCTTGTCTTGTGACTTGCTTTGGCTAATGGAGCACAAGTGGAAACTCAAAAAGTGCTTGCTCATTTGGGCTTGTCTTCTCTTGCTGCTTCTGGGACACTTTCCCCGAGTGCAGAAGCCTGGGGTTGCCTTCTAGATACTGAACAAACATGACCCAGTGGCCCGCACTACCAGAGCCAACCACCAGACATGTGAGCGAGGCTATCTGGAACCCACAGCCCCCAGGTGCCTTGTCCTCAGGTGACCCAGCTGTGCAGCCATATGAGTGAGGTCATATAAAGACCAGTAGATGAAATATCCAGTTGAGCCCAGACCAAATTGGCAATTCATAGAATCAAGAAATAAGTTTTGGGGTGATTTGTTATGTAGCAATAACTGATACCAAGTTATAACAAGACAATGTTCTAGGTACCCTTTTACTCCGGTAACATTACCCAACGCATGCTACTCACCTCTAACTGCAACCACAGGAGCAATGCAAAACCCCAAGTACCAAATTAGCCAGGGCTTTCTAATAAGTTGGCAGCTTTTTCAAGTCACAATATGCTTTGGGTACAAGTTTTCCTTCACAGAGTCTATGTCACTGTGTATGCCTCCAAACTCAGGACACTATCCCCCTTCTCCCTTCCTCACTCTGGACTGTCTTCATCCCATTGGACCTGTAAATTTTCTTACCTATACTAACTTTATTTCCATGGCCTGGCCTGAAAATGGGCTTGAACAGAGCCACTCTGGCCTACCCCAATATCTTCCTCTTAACCTGGGTGTTTTGAGTTAAATGGTGTACACCCAAAATTCATATGTTGAAGTCCTAACCCCCAGAGCCTCAGAAAGTGGCCTTAGTTGGAAATAGGTTCTTGCTTGCACATGTAATTAGCTAAGATGAGGTCATACTAAAGTGAGCCCCTAATCCAATATGAGTGATGTCCTCATAAAGGGGGAAATTTGGACACAGCCACACACAGGAAGAATGCCATGGGAAGATGAAGTCAGAGATCAAGGGGAAGTGCCCATACGTAAGGAACACCAAAGACCGGCCAACAATCAGAAGCTCTGGGAGAGACATGGCACGGATCCTTCCCCAGTAACCCACGCGTCCAAAACGGAAACCATCCCCACACGCCACAATATTTTGATTTTAATATAAAAAATCAATTTGCAATGAATATTATAAAAATAAATATATTACTCACAATTCGGGTGTTCTTGAATATTTTCAGCTGGAAATTCCCAGGAAAAATGATTTTAAAGTTGGTCAGGGCTGCCACTTAGGGAAAACATTTTTTTTTATAGACACACGTGGCTTGTGAAGAAGGTCCACTGCTTGTGTCTACAGATGCTTATGGCGTACAGTGGGCTAGTGCCTTCAGAGACAGCATGGCCTGCTGACAATTGACAGCAACCTTCTGGCCTCCAGAAATGAGACAATAAATTTCTGTTGTTTAAGACACCCAGTTTGTGGTACTTGGTTACAGCAGACTAGCAAACTAAACCATAGGAAAAAGGGGTTTGGGGGCCCAGTTACTTACCACCTAGAGAAATCTTGATTTCTCTATACAAATTGCTGTAGTCCCTTCTCCAGATCTTTGGTTTGCTAAGCAATGTAAAATAAAAGGCCCTGTCGAACAATTTCCTCAGGACAATGGTTATGGACTAGCCACTCACATAAGTACCTGTTCCTATTAAAAAAATTCTGATAGCCCGGCCAGTGCTGCTCAGTGGTTGAGTGTCAACCTATGAACCAAGTCGTGATTTGATTCCAGTCAGGGAATATGCCTGGGTTGCGGGCTAGATCCCCAGTGTGGGGCATGTGGGAGACAGCCAATCACTGATCCTCTATCGTCATTGATGGTTCTCTCTTTCCCTCTCCCTTCCTCTCGGGAATAAAAAATATATTTTTAAACAATTTCTGATGTACCTGGAAGACATTTGCTAAGTGAATTAAGTCAGTCTCAAAAGGACAAATACTGTATGATGCCACTTACATGCAGTCTCTAAAATAATCAAACTCAGAGAAGCAGACAATAGAATGGCAGTTGCCAGGGACTGGGCAGAGAGAAAATGCGAGATGTTCAATAGATATGAAGTCTCAGTTTTGCACGATGAATAAGTTCTAGGGATCTGCTGTACAACACAGTGTCTGTGGTTAACAATACAGATCTGTGCATTTAAAACTTGTTGGAAAAGTAGATCTCATACTAAATATTCTTACTACAAGGGGAGGACACAAGGAAATTTTTGGAGATGATGGATATGATTTATTATTCTGATTGTGGTAACAATATCACAGTTGTATGCATATGTTCAGACTCATCAAATTGAATACATTCAACATGCAGGGTTGTTGTTTTTTTATCAATTATACCTCAATAAGCTGTTTTTAGAAAAAAGTAATTCTCCTCTAAGGTAACTAAAGGTTCTTTTATACAAAGAAATAATGGCATAACTTATCTTAATTTTTACAATAACAAATGTCACTTTACATATATTATCAATTAAAATTTTATGCATTATAAATTTGACTGTTTACAGATTCTTTAATTTTGGAAACCATGGAGAAACAAATCATATGTATGCATTTTAATTGTGACAAATTTGAATGCCACTTTTGACAAATCAGAATTTCCCTGAGAAATTATTCCTTGCTTCAGCACTTGCTGACATTTGACATACATCCCTACTAAACAAAAATGAATATAAATGAATTAAGGATTTGACTCAAGAAGTTAGAAAAATTAACAAAGCAAGCCAAGGCAAAGTAGAAGAAAGAAAATAATAAAAACAAAGGCATGAATTAATAAATTGTTTTTAAGATCCATTGTAATTCACAAGTATGAACAACCATAAACCTACTTTTGCTCCACCTGTATGATGAGGATGTTAATCTCATTTATGTATTTTTTCATTTCAAAGACTGTAGTTTTTATCTCTGTGTATTTGGATGTTTCTAATATTTTGCATGTTCAGTCTTTCCTTTATCTATTTCAACATATGGAATACAGTTCCAACTATTTCAAGTCCTTGTCTGCTAAATTTAACATATATGTTAATTCTGACTTCGTTTCAATTAATTGATTTTTCTCCTCATTATGAGTGCTATTGTCTTGCTTGTTTGCCTTATACATTTACAATTTAATCTCACATATGTAAAAAAGGACATCACTGAATTATTATTAATAGCAGTAAAAATGGAAACAACATATATCAAACAATGGATTCAATAGTTATAAAAGTGAAATATTGATATAATGAACTATTAGAAAATGAGATTGAGGTGGCTCTCTGTTTGCAACTATGGAGATCTCACCTAAATATAGATTACAAGAAGGCAAGATTCAAACAGTGGGCAATTAAATGTAAAGAGTTTCGCCCAGCCAGCATGGCTCAGTGCTTGAGCGACAACCTAGGAACCAGGAGGTCATGATTCAATTCCCAGTCAGGGCACATGCCTGGGTTGCAGGCTAATCCCCAGTGTGGGGCATGTAGGAGGCAGCTAATCAATCTCTCTCTCTCATAATTGATATTTCTATCTTTCTCTCCCTCTCCCTACCTCTCTGAAATCAATAATAAATAAATAAAATGTAAAGAGTTTTAAGATATAACACATATTGTACTTGTTTGTACATTTTTTTCTATTTTAATGAAAAATATATATAGTAGTTACTTTTAAGGATAGGACCTTTAGGGATTCAAAGCAGGGTTAAAATTTTTTACTCTGTGTTTTCATTGAGTGTTTGCATCATCTTACCATGTGCATGATATTCCTTTTACTTTATTTTTTGTTTTTCTTTTTAATGTTAATGGTGGTTTTCTGAAAAAAATGGAGTAATGGGGCACTTCTGTTTTCTCCCTATTTCTTTTCTAAGTGTAAATAAAGAATAAACAAATTGGCCTGGCTGGTGTGGTTCAGTGGCTGAACGTCGACCTATTAACTAGGAGATCACGGTTCAATTCCTGGTCAGAGCACATGCCCGGATTGCGAACTTGATCCCCTCTTTCTATCTCTAGAAACCTAGGATCCAGGAGGTCACGGTTCAATTCCTGGTCAGAGCACATGCCCGGATTAAGGACTCAATCCCCTCTTTCTATCTCTAGAAACCTAGGAACCAGGAGGTCACGATTCAATTCCCAGTCAGGGCACATGCCTGGGTTGCAGGCTTGATCCCCAGTGTGGGGCATGCAGGAGGCAGCTATCTCTTTCTATCTCTCTCTCCTTCCTTCCTCTCAGAAATCAATAAAAAATATATTTTTTACAAAAAAGAATAAACAAATTAATTTCCTAATAATAGGAATAGATCCAGATTCAATAGGGGTGACATTTAAATAATCTGAGTAGCTCCCTTTAAGAGAGAAAAACACACCTAAGAATACCTTACTTTTGCAAAATTTTCAGAAACAGGACCATGTGAACACATTGCTAGGGCTCCTCTCTTGGAAGGGGCTGGGCAAGTGAGGACCTTAGAAGTTCTGTTCAATAGCTTCCGGATAGATCTAAAGTATCTATAGAATTCCCGCCTCTTGATAGAACCTCTGAGATGGTAGCTAAGATTTTGTAGAGAAAAGAAAGAGAAGAGGGGGGTGGGACTAGGGAGAGAGGAAGGGATAAAGGATCCCAGAAAGAGAATAAACCTACTGAGTGCTTTCTAACATAGGCACCGTCATATACTTCTGTCATTTTCACAGCACTCTCTGAATGATAATAAGAAAAGCTTTATCGTGTATGGTATGTACCAAATACATGAGGCTCATCCCACAAAGTAGGTAGTATTATCATCATTATTATGCTCATTTTATTACAGGGAAACTGAGTCATGAAGGACTTACAACTTGTTCAAGTTGGTCGGTGGCAAAACTGGAATCGATCCAGGTAGTGTGGTTGTAGCGCTTGTGACCTTACCCAGGTTGCTCCGCTGCCCCTATGCTACATTATTTAATTACCTTGAAACCAATGGATACCCATTACAAAAAAGCATATTTAATTTAATATATTTTTAAAAAGAACTTCTAGGAAACCATTCCCCAAAATGCAAGAGACTTCCTTATGAGGTAGTGACAAAACAAATATTATCCCTTGTCAAGGAGAACCACTCTATTGAAAATGACAACCCTCACCACATCCACCAGACTACCCCTAGCTTCCTACCCTATTTCATTTTTTTTCCACAGCACATATCACTTTTTACTGTATTACATAATTTAATTGTGCATATGTTTATTATCAGTCTTCCTATACTAGCAGGTAAGCCCCAAGAGGGCAGGGTTTTGTATCTGATCTGTTTTCTATTGTACCCCAGAACCTAGCACATGATAAACACTTAGTAAATATTAGTTGAATGAATCAGTCAACCAGATAGGAGGTTGAACTCTATGAGCTCTAAGGTCCCCAACTGTGCTAAAATAAAATATTGGCAAGCCTATATTTGGGGACTTCCTTCTTCTCCCTCCTCCCACTCCTCACCCCAACCCAAGAAAATCACTTACCCAATTTTCACTTCCCATAACTCTTGGAAGGGAATGTGTGTCCTTTATCACATGTCTCAGGCAAGCACCACACATCAAGCTAACCTTGGCCAGCCCAGCATCTGCTGGCAAGGAGTACTCTAGCAATGATTGACAATTCAATTTTAATCTTAGCCTTCTCCTGCAATCAAGAGCCTTGATTAAGTCCATTCACGGTCCTGCAAGGTCAAAAATGATGCAGCGGAAAGAGTAGAGAAATAAGAGGGTACAGATCATTTACAGTTCCACAACTTATCCTGAACAACTATTCTCCTTAGCCCCTAAGTCAGCGGTCTCAATCTTGGGTCAAACAACCCTTTCACAGGGGAAGCTAAGACATCGGAAAACACATATATAATTACATATTGTTTTTGTGATTAATCACTATGCTTTAATTATGTTCAATTTGTAACAATGAAATTGAGGGTCACCACAACATGAGGAACTGTATTAAAGGGTCGGCATTAGGAAGGTTGAGAACCACTGCCCTAAGTGATTACACACCAGGATTGTCACTCTCCTGCCATGTGCCTTTCCTCTCGGAGACTTTTCTGCTGGGAGCCCCACTACCAACCACTGTTCCCAGGAGAGAAGCTACTGCCAAGAGAGGATCCAATACAAAACAGCCAGGCCAGGAGTGTACCTGGTCAGGCCAAGGGAGTCCTCAGTTAAACACCTTAGTGATGAAAGAGAGGAGATGAGGGCCCACCACTTACCAGGGCACACTTACCCCTCGCCCCAAATCAAAGCACTTGCTTTCAGCTTCCTTAGCAGGATTTTGATTGTTCTTGGAGACAGCTGCCTGATGCCATCTTGAAGATGAGGCCGAGACTAAAGCTCTCCATTCCCTCTTTTGCCTCCTCTATGAGCCCACCACCATCTGGGATGATTTACTTTTGAACCTCACTAAAGAAAACAGTCTCCCTGGCCATGTGTCTCAGTTGGTTGGGCATCTTCCCATGCACCAAAAGGATGCCGGTTCAATCTCCACATCAGGGCATTTGTCCAGGTTTCGGGCTTGATCCCTAGTAGGGGGCATGCAGGAGGCAGCCAATCAATGTTTCCCACTCATGTTGATATTTCTCTCCCTCATCCTCTTCCTCACACTAAAAATCAATTTAAAAAATCTTTAAAAAACACACAAAACAACAAAATGAAAGTCATCCTGGCTGAAACCATTATATTGTAAATGTTTCATTGTTATTTGGGTTTTCTGTGACCTAACCAGTTCCAATGAGTTCATATCATCCACAAAGCACTCTAAGGATAAACTTGTCTTGAAAGAAATGTAGAACCCAGGAAAAAGTAGTGCTTTAAGTGAGGTACCCCCATAAATGGTCATGGGGCTTAAAGGTGGTGAATCCCATCTGATGGGAATCTAGAAACTCTTCAGGAAAAAGTAGCTTTGGAGATAAGTTTAAAAGAAAAAGAAATATTTCAACAGGTGGAGATAGCATGTTAATATATAATGTTCATCTAAACTTCTCAAATATTCACACCTTTAAATTTTCCACTGAAATGTGTTGGGTTTAATTAATTCAGCCTAAACCGCTCATTTGCCTCTTTTCTCTCTGTTTGAGTTACAGTGAAATGGGAACAGTGTGTTCCTGCTTCCTCCCACTGGCTCAGAGAAGTGGAATGCCTGCAAACAGAAGGGCGACATGGAGAGGGTTAGTCACAAACTCCGCTCTTTACATGTGGCCCGATGCGGAATGCTGCTGGTCAGCCTCATGAAATAGGGCTGCAGCAGTCTGAGGTTTTTAAACCAAAAATACGCTTATGTGAAATAAGTTTTGTGAGACTGTTCAGGTAGACACTCTTAGGTTAGTCCAAAAGATATCATTTTCTTTCTTATTAACTGCAGCTCCTTGCACCTGAAGCCCAGGTCACACACAGCATCTGGTTTTAGTCCTGCCTTACTCCCTAATCAGTGTCCCAGCAAGGTCAAAACAAGGGCCCTATAACAGGCAATGGAGCCTGGCATTGTGCTTTCCAGGAGACCCAGCCTCTGCTCTAACGTCCGCCCTTTCCTCAGCACCTACCTTTCCTCTGGATCACACAAGGAAAGGCAAACTGTGCCCGTGTTCTCTGGACATTCTTTAACCAGCTCTGCAATTAAGACATTGTCGTTGACAATTGAACAAATGTTAATGGCCCTTGTTTTGTTTTAAATCAAGGTAACTCTTGGTAACAAGATCATGCCTAGAACACACTACCAGGACTAAAAAATAATACATTATGCAATGTGTCTTCTAATTTCAGTGTGAGGTGTCACACCCAAGGGTTTGTGGTCATATTTTCAGTGAGCTGCAAGTTCTCTGTTTTTTTTAGTATATTTTTATTTCAATGCTCATCTCTCTCTCTCTCTCTCTCTCTCTCTCTCTATATATATATATATATATATATATATATATATATATAAGCCTAAGCAACCGAATGACCAGAACAACCGATCGCTAATATGCACACTGACCACCAGGGGGCAGATGCTCAACACAGGAGCTGCCCCCTGGTGGTCAGTGCGCTCCCACAGTGGGAGCGCTGCTCAGCTGACAGACCTGTCCCAGTGGCCCACCGACCAGCAGTAACCACTCCGACAGTAGTCCTGCAGGTCCAATCTCTGGAGAACAGGCCAGGCACCGAGGGACCAGCACAACCTGCACAATCCCAACAGCACCACCGGCCTCCTAGAAGTTGGCCTGGGGCACAGCAGCCGCTTCCCCTCCCTAGATGCTCTTCAAGGAAGAAAGGATATAAAAGCAGCTACCAGGTGGCTCCCAACAACCAGTGTGAACGTCAACAGCCAGATCCAGATCCCAGGCCAGCAAGGGCATCCCACTGCCCACCCAGAGGGCCAACTGTGTCCCCACCCACCCCCCATCCCCCTCGGGACCCCACCCATGCATGAATTTGTGCACCAGGCCCATAGTATTAATATAAATATAACCTCTGGGTAATCACCTTATAACTAATTATCTCCCCAGATTTCATTGCTCATGTTTGCATTTATGTTTACAGTATGTTGGAGACAAGTAGAACCATCGAGGCTAATGAATAAAGAAGTGAGATTAATCCATAAGTGAAGCATTATCACTAAGTGAGAACAAATTAATGCTAAAATGAGCTATATACAAATGAAGGTTTGCCACAGTTTAAATATAAAAAGAAGTGGTGGGAAATTGACTAACCACACAGCCTATGGGGGTATAGGCTCAGCAAACTTATTACCATATTTAGATTGTGGGTAGCAGTTTAGTTTTAGTTAAACTCAAGGAATAACAGCATATTTCACATCCAACTAGTGTTATCAACTTAGTTTTTAAAACTGAGTCATTTTACAAGAGCTCTAAACATAATTTTTATCCTAGTTGTGTGTTTATATGTGTTTAGGTAAAACAATATAAAAATTATTTAAGTCAAAAATTTTAATCTTAAAAATTTTATTATACATTTGTTCAAATTTGAGAAGTAGTAAGGTATGCCTAATCCTTTCCATTTGCCTAAAATAGGATGAGCCATTTTTCAAGTGATTCTAATGAAAAGTGAAGTGCTTATATAATGAAAGGGAAAATGGCCAAGGAGCTAAGTGTTCAAATTCCAACGAGGCTACTTGAAGGCTAAGAGTCCTTGAACAAGCTGCTTTCTCCTCTCTGGGCCTCAGTTTCACCATCCATGAAATAAGGAGATTGTTTTCTTCAGTTTCCTTTCAACTCTGAAATATTATGGTTCTATTTGTCTTTTATTCTAAAGATGTTAGTCTCTGGCTCACAGAAGTTTGCTTCTGCTGGCCCTGGCCCATTGTCGCAATCCTGATATCCACCAAGTGTAAAGGTAAAGGCAGCTAGATTGGCGGGGCTTCTGAGAAAAAGGCAGGCAGGCAGGCCTAGTTTGCTTCTCTTCTTCATCATCTTTCTCTTGTTGTCTCCCTTCTCAGATTTTTCTACTGAAACCAGTGACTCCTGAAGCTGTCCCTCATGGATGGCTTCATCTCCAGCCTCTTAGAAAATAGCCTTGCCATAGACTCTCCATAATAACAGTTAGGTTTATGCCATGAGATCCCAATGCTCACTTAATTATAGCTGACTCGTGATCTTTAAATTATTCAGCAGCTCATGGGATGACCTGAAGAGTAAGGAAGGGCTGGACGGTGTAGAGTCTTGAATCAGAATGGATCAAATCTTAAGCTAAAGTGATGTGGTTGTCCATTCACAAGATGTCCCCAGTGATCCCCACTTCCCAACATTCACACCCTTGTGTCATCCCCTCCACAATGATAAGACTGACCTGTGTGACAACACGATCATGCAGAAATGACAATGTGTGGTTTCTGAAGCTTGGTCACAAGAGAGCTGCTTCCATCTTGCTTGCTCTTGGATACGGGGAGAAGGAATCCAGCCACCATGACGTGAGGACACTCAGGCAGCCAATGGAGACAACCACATGATGAGGAACTGAGGCCTCCTACTAAGAGCCATATGAGTGGGCCACCTTGGAGGAGGGTTCTTTAGCCATAGGCAAGTCTTAAGATGCCTGCAGCCCTGCTCCATGTCTTGGTTTTATCTTCATGAGTGACCCTGAGCTAGAAACACCCAGCTGGCCTGCCCTGAATTCCTGACCAACTGAAACTGTATGAGATAACAAATGTTTATTGCTTGAAGCTACTAAGTTATGAGGTAATTAGTTACACAGCAATACATATATGCAATACAAGAGACAAAGCTTTAAAGGCATTATTTTACAGCAGTTGAGAAAGATTTGGAGCCTCAGGACTCCTTGTATTATTATACCTCTCCTGAAGTCAGTCTCACATGTATGCACTAAGAAGGGTCCAGAAGTTCTCAAAGATAGTTCCAAATAACTTTATATGGAGGCAAATATGACTAGGAATTGTATTTTGGTAAATCTGTGACCAGTTGATTAAATAAATATAATGTAGAATCATGACATAAGAAACAGTCAAGAAAAACACAAAATTTAAATTCGTATGTATAATTACTTGGCTTGGCGGTCTTGGCCATAAGAATACTAAGACAAAAGTAATGAATGTGTCTATGTTTGTGTGTGCAGTCAGGGTGGGAAGATGTACAGATATAGAAGGGTATAAGGGAACAATGAATATAGAAACCAAGACCGAGAAAGATGGGACTGGGGAAAGTACCAACTCTGTAGAGCCAGTCCCTGCATAGTCTCACCACCCCATTGTCCAAAGAAACATGACAATCCTGCTGGCTTGGGGTGGACATCATTAGCTGGGGAGGTTTTATGTGAATGGTCAGGTCTTAGGCAGTTAGTCCATCAACAGACCATTCAGTTAGTGGTTGGAACGATAGAGAACAGAACACAGCCAGGGAAAATATTAAAGACCCCTTCTTTAATAGAAGTGGGGTTTAGGTCCAGACTCCTAGGTCAGGAGAGAAACTGAGGCACTGTATGGATTGGATCGTCTCAACAGAACTAAAGGGAATGCTGGGCCTCACTAGAGAGACATGTGTCGATGGCTTAACCACACAGTGGGTACTGAGACACATCTCAATCCTGATCCCTGGAAGTGCAGGGCTGGTTCAGAACTGGGAGGTGCTGGGAAGGCAAGTGCTGACAGACAACCTGGATGTTGCTGATGATCATTTTTCCACCAGGTTGTTGTAAATAAACCAACTTAGAAAAATATTTATGCAGTTTAGAAGCTGTAAACAGTGGGAGGAGGGTTATCTGATGTTTTCTAGAAAGCTATTTTTGCTGAGGCCACTCTGTAGAATCAGATGGACTCTCACTCAAAATTTGGTTCAATGTTAAGACTGCTGATGCCACACACACAAACACACACACACACACACACACACACACACACACACACACACTAATAGAGTATAAAAGGGTTTATTACTCACATTATGAGGCTTTCTGGGGAGAGCAGATTCAGACTCCCAAGCTGGTCCAAACATGCCTGAGATAGCAGGGCAAGGAGGCTGGTTGTTTGTTTGTTTACTTGCTTTTAAATATATTTTTATTGATTTCAGAGAGGAAGAGAGAGGGAGAGAGAATCATTGGACAGAGAATCATTGATCAGCTGCCTTCTGCATGTCCCCTACTAGGGATCAAGCCTACAACCCAGACTCTGCCCTGACCAGGAATTGAATTGTGACCTCCTGGTTCAAAGGTCGATGCTCAACCACTGAATCACGCCAGCCACCCTAGGCTGGAGACTGGGTTTCATTGTGGTAAGGAGGTGGGGCTGGGTGAGGGTAACCCCATACTGATTTGACCCTCCCATCAACACCAAAGAAGGGAGTATCCAGGCTTTCTTATCAGCCTGCCTGGATATGAGGCACAAGGGGAAGAAGGAGGGTCAGGTTTACAAGCTACCAGCAGTCAAATATCAAGAAATAGAGTCAGATTCTTTACTACAATTCTTCACAATGTTTTGTATTTGAGTATTACATTTTACTTTTTTTTTTTTCAAGGAATTATCATGGTTTTTGTGGGGGGTTTTTGCAGTAGTTCTGATTTAAATAATCAGGGAGACTCAATCAATTGTTCCTATAAAAATGCATTTTATTTGTTATTATCTTACTACACATTTTTTTAAAAAACCCAGTTAGATGTTATAGAATTCATAGAATTATAGAGGTAGACAATATGTCCCAAATCTGATGTTTTATGATCAATTTCTAGTAATACCAGAAAACCAAATTGTAATATAATTATTTTTACCATAGTCAACTAAAGCAGATGTTGGTTTAGTCACAGTGAGGCACAGTTTAGTGAGGCATTGCTAAACCAAGAGATGAATCAAGGGTATGTGGGGAATATTATTTTTGTGCTTTACCAGGAAGCAGCAGCCACCAACAAAGCAATAATGAAACATAAAGATTAACACTCAAATGGTGCTTTATGGTTTTAAAAAAATGGTGTCTGGTAGCAGGCACTTGAATGAATGAATGAATGAATATGTGATCCAAAGAGATTAAAGAGAGCCAGGACTTGAACCCATATGTCTTTTTTATATTAAAACTTATAAACCCTTAACCATTATACTCACTAAAATAAGAACTGAACCCTTGGCCAGGAAAGAACCTATCCTAACCACTTCACATAATAAAAAGATGCTAGAACTGACTCTTGGAGGGCCATTCTGCTTGGCTGGGCTGGATTATCAAGGGCAAGCAGCCATGACTCATGACTTCTCCAGGCAGGACTGACCCCTGTGCTAGATTTCAGCCATCATATAAGGTCAAATGCTAACATGAATAATCACATTGGCAACAATAATTTCTAGTCAGACAGAGCATAGATAACTATTGTAGTTATCAAAAATCATTTCACTTGAATAAAATAATCACATTTTTAAAAAATTTTTGGAAGGGAGGTTAAAAAACCTTATTTAATTTTTCTTAATTCTTTCTCCATCTACCACATTTGATGTTATGTAAGCAGATTGTTGCAGAAGTAATTTTCCCACATTTTAAAATTCTTAATGAATAAATCAGACAGAAAAAGACAAATATTTAATGATCTCACTTTGTGGGAACCCTAATCAGAGTACGCCGGATGTTCAAGGCCAATTTGCCATACATGTGTGCAAAGGCAATGACACAGCAGTTTTACTGTACACCCTGAGCAGGCATACCTTTCTATAACCCAAATACTGATGTCACTATTTAGCAAGAAGCCTCTTTTGTCTGAGTTGGTATAAAGATGTGTTATTGACCAGCCTACTCGAGGCTGCTTTTGTGTGGCTGCTTCGTGCGGATGCTTTGTGGGGCTCCTTTGAAGAACTGTTTTGTCTGATGGCTCCTTGTTAGCAATGGCTACTTGGTCTACAATAAAGTCTGTCTTCTACGCCTATGACTTCTCATGTCTTCTCCATCTAATACCCCACATCTGGGGACCTGTGCTCCCTCAGTTGGCATAGTCGAGCAGGATCAAGGAGGAGCTTGCTCCCACACACTGATATGTGGAATCTAAAAAAACCAAACTCATAGAAACAAAGAGTAGAATGATGGTTGCCAGGGCTGAGAGACGGAGGAAATGTGGAGATGCTTATCAAAGGCACAAACTTCCAGTTGTAAGATGACCAAGTTCTGGGGATATAATATGTAGTATTGTGTCTATAGTTAACAATAGTGTATATGTATACTTGAAATTTGCTTCTTTTCACACACACATACACAGAATGGTAAGTATTGTGAGGTGATGGTTGTGTTATTTTCCTTGTTTCCCCCTTTGTATGGCAATCATTTCACAATATGAACATATACAAAATCATTATATTATATACTTTAAACTTACACAATGTTATATATCAATTATATATCAGTAAAGTTGTCTAAATAAGTAAATAAAATTCTTAATTCTTCATGAACAATATTTATAATCTAACTGCAAAGTAGAAATATAGTTACAGATATATGCATAGAAGATATCTAAAAGGATATAGCAAAGTTTTGTTCATTGGCTACTATCAGAGAGTGAAGGTTTGAAAGGGTGGCAGGAGACAGAAATAAGTATAGTGCTTATTCCTAAAAGTCTTGAAGACTTTTGTTTTTTACTTGATATAATTCTGAATTGATTTAATATCTTTTATATATACATGGGATTTTTGTATAATTTTTAAATTTGTTATGATTACAATGCAACATAATGGTTTATCTTACAAACAAGAACTCAATTCACATAAGCTGATGATGTTGAAAATATGCTCACTATGGCCACCCATGCCAGGTTTGCTTTAACACACATCCTGTTATTTACCACAGTTTATATAAATATATTTTTTACATTTATATTTCTAAAATAAGTTTATACAAACATTCACACTCATTTTATAATTCTATGTCTCACATTAATAACTCTTATCAGCATGATTTCTAAAACTGACACAAACTTAAAAACTATTACTGAAAAAAAAGAAAATAAATGTTGGAGAGGATGAGGAGAAATTGGATCCCCTATGCCAGTGATGGCGAACCTTTTGAGCTCGGCATGTCAGCATTTTGAAAAACCCTAACTTAACTCTGGTGCCGTGTCACATATAGAAGTTTTTTTATATTTGCAACCATAGTAAAACAAAGACTTTTATTTTTGATATTTATTTTATATATTTAAATGCCATTTAACAAAATCAACCAAAAAAATGAGTTCGCGTGTCACCTCTGACACGCGTGTCATAGGTTCGCCATCACTGACCTATGCAGTGTTGGTAGGAATGTAAAATGATGTAAACACAGTGGAAAACAGTATGGCAGTTTCTCAAAAAATATAATTATATAATTACTATATGATCCAGCAATCCCACTTCTGGGTATATACCCAAAGGAATTGAAAGCAGGGTCTTAAAGAAGCATTTGTATACTCATGTTCATTGCAGCACTATTCACAATAGCCAAGAGGTACACGTCACCCAAGTGTCCACCAACAGATGAATATAGAAATAAAATCTGGTACATACATACAATGAAGCCTTACAAAGGAAGGAAATGCTTTGTATGCTACAACATGGATGAAACTTGAGGACATTATGCTAAGTGAAATAAGGTAGTCACAAAAAGACAAATACTGTATAACTTCACAAATATGGAAAGATTCCAACTAAGGGGAATCAGCAGGTTGTTACCCAGGGCCCAACCAATACAGCCTACCGAAACAACTCTGGAAAAAAGGAGAAATGGTGCCAGTCAACTTGAAAAACTCCCAGAAAAGGTTTGAAACGTTTTCCTCCACAGCCAATAGAAGTGAATTGGTATATCAATCTGATTTTGTGTACAACTTCATTAAGACAAAAACTTTCTCTGGGGCTTCACTGAAACACGGTTGAGAAAATATTTAAAGGATATCAGTGTGAAAGAAAGCCACATTTTTGGCCTCCTCAGAGCACCAACTTTTTGTCTGCCTGATGCATCTGCCTGGCTCAGTCAGCTGGTGGTCATAGGACACCTCCAATCCTTGTGCAAGTTGTCACCACACTCAAGTTTATTAATTTTTTAAAATAATGACCTGTTGCCTGGCTGGCATGGCTCAGTGGCTGAGTGTCAACCTATGAACCAGGAGGTCACAGTTTGATTCCCAGTCAGGACACATGCCTGGGGTTACGGACTCAATCCCCAGTAGGGGGCGTGCAAGAGACAGCCAATCGACGATTTTCTCTCATCATCAATGTTTCTATTTCTCTCTCCCTCTCCCTTCCTCTCTGAAGTCAATAAAAATATATCTATATATATAAAAAGCCAGCTACCATAACACCATAACAACCAGAACGACCGGTCGCTATGACGCCCACTGTGGCCAGAGAACCAGCTCGATCGGGGGTGAGGCGGCCGGCCAACCTGCCCCCCCCCCCCCCGATGGCTGGCCCTACCTCCTATGGGGTGGGGAGGTGGGGAGGTCATTAGTGGTGGGGCCGGAAAGCCAACCTCCTGCAGGCCCTCCCCCAGCCTGGGCCTGTCCCCAGTGGGCCCCCACCACCCATCAGCCCTCAGCCCCTCCCCCCAGCCAGCTCCACCAATCGGCCCCACCCCACTCCAATCAGGGGCAGGGCTAGCTGGGCAACCACCCATGGACCCTCCCCCAGGCTATTGGCCCCCAAACATCCCCTCCACCTTCATTCGGGGGCGGGGGCAGGCAGCCCAACACCCACAGCCCCTCCCCACAGCTAACCCCACCCCTGATCAGCCCCCACCACCCAGATTGGCCTGCAGCCCCTCCCCCAAGCCAGCTCCACCTCCAATCAGCCCCCTCCAACACCAATTGGGGGTGGGGTTGGCCAGCCAACCTCCCACAGCTCCTTCCCCAGCCACTGACCCCCAATTGGCCGCCCACCCCATTCAGGG
This sequence comes from Myotis lucifugus, assembly GCF_000147115.1. NCBI lineage: Eukaryota > Metazoa > Chordata > Mammalia > Chiroptera > Vespertilionidae > Myotis > Myotis lucifugus. Next base: position 193,711 of record NW_005871436.1, on the reverse strand, counting down.
GCAGGGCTGGCCATCCCACTGCCCACAGCCCCTCCCCATAGCTGGCCCTACCCCCAATCAGTCCCCCCACCCCAATTAGGGGCAGGGCCTGCTGGCCAGACCCCACCCATGCACAATTTGTGCACTGGGCCTCTAGTTAAATAATAATAACAATAATAAATAAAATAAACTAATAACCTGTTATTATCTATTTCCTCCAGTAGCCTGTGAGCTCCAGTATTTTATTCATCTTTTTATACTCAGCCCAGTGCTGGAGCACAGCGGTATCGATAAATATTTGTTGACTGATTAGATAGATGAAAAGATGCAGGCCAATGTTTGAAACCTGGGGCTAGCCCTGACTCTCATGCAGGGTGTAAGAAGTTATAGTTCAATGTTATATAACTCAGCAGAAATTCAAGCTTGCCTATGGTCAAATCTGACCTTGTACTGCAGTTTAAGCAACTGAGCTTTATATTATCCTAACACCTTTAAGCTTAAAATTCAGTATTCAAAAATCCTTCTACTTTTAGGGCTCATCTTTCTCTTACCTTCCTTCAGCCCTTCCCCCATTTACTCATTCATCTTACATTTATTTGTCAGATATTTATTAACTGGTTATTAAGTCTCAGGCACCATTCTAAGTACACGGAATATAATCAATGGAGGGGGAAAACAAACAAGGATCCTTGCATTGGTGGAGCTTTTAAAAAGAAAAAAGTATATTGGAAATTCTGAAACTGTGAGTCTTTATATCCCTCTATATATCTATTATCTCTATATATACCTATATCTATCTATCTATCTATCTATCTATCTATCTATCTATCTATCTATCTATACTACTCAGAACCCTAGACTTTCCCCAACACAACAGAAGGCAGTACCCTGCACCAGAAGAATTGTCACATGTTCTAAACCTCTGGCAGGCTAAAGATAATACATTGGCCTAAGTTATGTTTCAGTCCCTGAGCCTTAAGGTGAAACAACCCCTTGGCTACTGTCCCATGAGACTGGACAGAAGGACACTGAGGAAAAGCTCAGAACTGTCCTCAAGACCTGAAGAAATGATTCATTACCGTTAACGCACCTCAGGCCAATCAGCTCCCAGCACGACCCAGTGTCTTGTGACTTTGCCCTATAGGATCTGTAACCTGCACACATTTGAGGGGTTCAGGCTTTTAAGCATTAGCTTCCTGTTCTCTTGGGTGTTGCCATTCGTAATAAAAATAGCCAATCTCTCTCCACTGCAATTCTCGGTGTCTAGTGTTAGCACCAGGTGGATGAACTCTTTCTGTTCTTTAACAATTCCTCTGGTGGTCAGGTGGTGAGAAGAGGCCTCAAGGAGAAAGTGAAATTTCAGCAAATACTTGAAGGGAGTGAGGGGGGAGTTAAGTGGTAGCTGGGGCAATGGAATCCCCATTGGAATGGAGCCAGCCTGGTAGTTCAAGAAGTTAATAAGGGGAGGAGAACAGTGGGAGGTGATACCAGAAAGGTGAGACATAGCCTAGCCCTTCTACCTAGTCTCATCTCTGGTTCATCTCTACTCGGCACTGCAACCAGAAGAGCCAGGGCTTTGGATCAGAGACCTGCGTCAGAATTCCTTCTGCACCTCTCTCACCAGCTCTGTGACTTGGGGAAAGGGTTTCCTTCCACCTGTAAAATAAGCACCTTATGCAAGTCATCCCAATTAATCCTTTGAAATGCTTTGTGTAGGGACAATTGTTTCCATTTTAAAGCTTAGAAACTGAAGTTTGAGCTTTAGAGAGGATTCCATAGCCTGCTCAGAACTGTCAGCCCGAGTAATGACAGAATCAGGGTGTGATCTCCAGGGATCAGATCCCAGAGCCTGTGTCCTTTCTCACTACCCACGAGCTGTCTCTACGTGTGTCAGAGTCTGGTACATAGTAAGTGTTCACTGAATGCAATTCCTTTCTCTCTCTCACCACCTTGACAGAGTTCCCTGGGGTTGTCTGCCTACCTGGCAGATCTCTGAGTGCCGTCTGCTCCCAACTTCCTCATTTCCCACGAGGAATCTCTCATTTTCCAAAACAGGCTCTGGGTGCTGAACACCTGTCCATTGTCGCTGCCACGTGGCCGGGGGCCAGTTAAGTTCTCACTTGTAAACTGAGTTTGATGATGCTGCCTGCTTGCTCCAATGGTGGACACAGAAGAGAGAACCCCTGAAAGGCATTTCTCCCTAAGGGGCACTTGACACTAGTTTCTGTCATTCCTTCTGGAACCGATTTTTACCTTCCAGGCAGGTGTCTCACCAGCAGTTGTTTGAGCCAGCCCCACTCCAAAAGGGAAGGGGGATGGGTTCTTATCCCTTTCTGTCTCCTCAGAAATCTTTCTCATTGTTGGCCATGGCACCAGATATGACAAAAACACCTGATTTTTAAAACAATTATTTTAATGTTTTAGATATAAATGTGAAAAAAAGGGCCATTAGTTCCACAGGGGCCAATTTAGACTGTTTGTGTACTTACAGTTTTCCTTGAATTCAAATACTAGAACTAAAAGTTGACTAATTGTTACCATTAGAACATGTTTTCTATTTGGAAAGATTAGCTAGTGTTAATAGGGCTGCGGTGCTGCACAGCTCCAGGTCTTGATCCCAGAGCTGTGTAGCCAGGTGACCCTAGGTACAGAGAAGGACAGGCTGTGCGTCCGGTCCCCAGCTGCTGTGTCAGCTGCTACCTTCTCCGGAGAACTGTCCTCACCAAAGGAGGCCTCCGTCAAGCCCAGGTGGTCAGTGAGAGGAAAAATAGACAGCATGTAGAAACGTTTGGTGAGTGTCAGCAATTATCTTTGTTCGTGATGGTGATGGTGCTTCGTGACTGGCTGGCCTGGGACATTGAGCTACGGCTCCCGGTCCTAACTCAGGACGGTTCCACTGGATGACATTATGTTTAATCTGGGTCTCAGCCTCCAGTCTATGATTCTGATCTACCCAAACTGTAAATCAAAATGCAGATCTATCTTCCCACGTTGGCATTCTTTCCAGGTTGAGCTAAACTTATGAATCATGGAGAAAGAAGGCCAAGAAGAGGCTCAGGAATCTAAACCTCAGGAAAACAACAGCAAAACGTTTTCTTTGTAGAACCCACATCCCTGCTCTGAGAAAAATAAAAAACCTCAAATTTCAACACTCAAAGCATAACCTATCAAAATACATAGCTAGATAGGGCTGAGTATATTGCAGCTATGATAAATTTCACAATGATATAACATAATTTTTAACAATTCTCATTTTAAGATATGTCAGTAACTCCAAAGACAGAACAGAACTGTAGCAACCAGCACTCATTTGTGTATTTGGTGTGTCGTTGTTAAAAAAAAAAAAAAAAAACTCGTAAAAGAATTCAATTCAAAACTAGCTGAACTGATTTAATTGAATAATTTTTTGGATGCCTCAATTTTCAGAAAATTGGCCACTTTCTATATAAACCACCTTGTAGTATTAAAGGATCTTAAACAACGATCATGTTTATTTGCTTCTTAAGGCATACTCCTATTTCAGGCAAATTCTCTTAAAGTTTCCAGCCACAAAACCAAAGGAATACTAGAGCCCCATCTGGTGGATTTGATGTTTATTCAGGAGACAAAATGAAAATTTTCACCAAGCCATTTACTGGGCTGTTACTGCTTTTAGAATGTTAATCACTGTCTCTTCATTTTACATTTGGGGTATATTTCCTATTGTCTGAATAGCTAGACTTCTCCCTCCAGCATCTTGCCCACCCCTCTCTCTTGCCCTAGGGAAGCAGTGCTTTACACAGTTCACTATCTATTAAACATCATATAAAGAATAACGTTTCAATGGAGTTTCCTCAAAAACTTACATATGGAACTGCCATTTGACCCAGTGATCCCACTTCTAGGAATATATCCTAAAAAACCTGAAACACCAATTAGAAAGAATGTGTGCACCCCTCTGTTCATAGCAGCACAATTTACAGTAGCTAAGATCTGGAAATAGCCGAAGTTCCCATCAGTAGATAAGTGGACAAAAAAGCTGTGGAACATTTATACCATGGAATACTATGCAGCAGTAAAAAAGAATTTCCACGACAAGTATCACATGATCTCACTCATATGTAGAATCTAATTTAAAAAATAAACTGATGAAAGGAATAGATCCAGAGACATGGAAGCATGGAACAGAGTGTGGAATCTCAGAGGAAAGGCGGGGGAGAGTGGGTGAGTGGGAGGTAATCAACCAAAGACCTTGTATGCATGTATGCATAGCCCATGGACACAGACAATAGGGTGGAGAAGGCCTGGGGTGGGGGTGGGGGCAGGTTGGAGGGGGAAAAATGGGACATATGTAATACTTTCAACAATAAAGATTTATATTTAAAAGAAAGAACAACTGGAAAAAAAGAATAACATTTCAAAAGAATATAGTATAACAAAGTAGACAGATTATATAACTTAATCACATGATTATATAACAATAGTAATTGCATATTGTAGTATATGTGATATATGTATATTATAAATTATTGAGTTTTATAATGTCAAAATATGTATACATTTAACTTCTTATATAGCTGTTGAGAATATATGTTATTCTATTAAAAATATAGACAGGAATAAAGTACTAACTGCCTTTATTTTCTCAACAAAGATGAGGTTATCTTCTAAGATTTAAAAAAAAAAGGTGGCAGTTAGTCAAGGGATTGGGAAATTGCTGAGAATGGGACAGAAAGGAGCTACTTTGGGAAAAGTAAAGTGAGTCTCAAATAAGACATACTCTCCATCATCTAGGGACAGGGTCAGAAAACGTAACTCTAGACCTTGAAATGTGTAAGAATCAACCTAATATAGAGATTAGCTATGTATGGACATCTTCCCTGAAAGCTTACTTCAGAGGTCTATGCCAAATGTGTTGAGGCCAGCACATGTTCTAAAGTCTGATCAGAAATAAAACAATCTAAAATTGAATTAAATAAGATAAATGGAACTAATCAGTTGTGACTTGCTCATCATGAAGTAACATAGAAGTAATAGAAGTTTAGGGTCACTAATAAGAAATTATGAAAAAAGGAAGTTGCTAATTGCCTTACCACTATTCATCCCCCCAATTCCTTCCTAGCTGAACTCCATTGGGGTTCAGTGCAGCAATAGCCATTTGCCCTGCTACAATATTTTGATTCCAACTTCCTTGCTGCTACAGGTGGCTAAATAAGCCAGCTGAGCCAATAAAATGTAGGCTGAAATTCATGAAGGCTTCCAGGATACAAAGATACAGCCTCACTAGAAGAAGGCTTTGCCTCCTCTTGCTTCAACCCCATACCCCTTCTTCCTTCCTGGAATGAAGATATAATGCCTGAAGGTAACTATGGCAGCCGTCTTTCAATGAGAATGAAGACCATATAAGAATGTTGAAGAAGAAAGAGGGGCTCTGGTTCCTTGGAGCTTGGCTCTGTCCTTTTGTCATAAGAGAAAAATAAATCCCTTACTTGTGTTAGACACTGTCTTTACTACCCACCAAAAGTAATCCTAACTGACAACATATTTACTTACCACTGTAACAAGGGATAATTCAATAGGGCAGTTCTGTCACACACACACACACACACACACACACACACACAAGAGAGAGAGAAAAAGAAAAGACTAAAACAGTTGCTGGGAATATAAAAGACTCCATCTCTATTTTGAAATTGCTCACAATCTAATGAAAAAAAATAGATCCATAGAAAGATGATTTTAATATACATAAGCACTATGAAAAAAGGAAGCCAATTCCACAAAGACCAAAAAAGAAATAGAGATATTTAAAGGGAAAAAAGAATAATATCCAAAGCCTGGATAATTTAAGGATTGAGTGGTAAAAAGTACCCAATGAGATAGGGCAATCTGATTTTTAAAACAAAATATGTCTACTTGATTTTGTAGCCAAATTGCTATTTGTCAGCCTTAGTGAATACAATTTCAGTGGTAAGTTGAAGAGTAGAAGTTGAATTGCAGTAAGTTTAAGGAGCAGGGGGGAAATACATACACATCTTTATTTCATTTTTTAAAAAATAAATTTATTGGGGTGACATTGGTTAATAAAATTATATAGGTTTCAATTGAACAATTCAATGATATATCATCTGTATATTGCATTGTGTGCCAACCACCCAAAGTCAAATATTCTTCTGTCACCATATATTTGACCCTCTTTACCCTTTATTACCCCCTAAATCCACTTCCTTGTAGTAACCACCATACTGTTGTCAGTGTCTGTGAGTTCTTGTTTGTCTTGTTTGTTCATTTTTACTTTCAGTCTTATATCCCACATATGAGTGAAATCATATGGTTTTGAGCTTTTCTGTCTGACTTATTTCACTTAACATGATATTCTCAAGATCCATTCATGTCGTTGTAAATAGAAGTACTTCATCTTTTCTTATGGCTGAGTAGTATTCCATTGTCACATCTTTATCCAATCAGCTATCAAAGGGCACTTTGGTTGTTTCCAACAAAAAAGCAACCATCCAAATGAAAGAAGATATTTGCAAACAACAGCTTCGACGAGGGCTTAATATAAAAAATATATTTAAAAATCATACAACTCAAAGCCAAACAAACAAGCAATCCAATGGGAAAAGGAGGGGCGGGGCAGAGAGCCTAAACAGACACTTCTCTCAGGAAGACATACAAATGGCCAAGAGACATATGAAAAGATGCTCAACTTCACTAGCTATTAGGGGGATGCAAATCAAAACTACAGTGAGATACTACCATACACCTGTTAGAATGGTTATTGTTAACAAGACAAGTAATAACAAGTGTTGGAGAGGTTGTGGGAAAAAGGGAACCCTCATTCACTGCTGGTGGGAATGTAGACTGGTACAGCCACACTGGAAAACAGTATAACAGTAACTCAAAAATTAAGAATAGAGTTACCAGATGACCCAGCAACCCCTCTCCTGGGTATCTACCCAAAATTTTTTAAAACATTATCTTCAAAAGCTAGCTGATAGAGCGGGGGGGGCGGACTTTAGGGTTTCCTGTTAATATGCTTACAGATTGAGGAGAAAAATACAATAGAGAGATATAAGCATATAAAAAAGGTGATAACATTCAGAGCAAGACAGAGGACATAGGGAAGCTAGGACCAAAGCATGGGTAGATGGCACTGGCTTTCAACAGAAAGAGAAGCAGCATCTCAGGGACTGAACAGAAGGAGGAAAATATAGTCCCCGACATGACAAGATTCAGGAATAGAGTACTGCTGGCCTTCTCTTTCCCAACAACGGAGGTGAGGCTGTCTGTTGGAATGGAAAAGAGCATCAAATGGTCAAGGAACTGGAATAGTTGCTGAGAATTCGAGAGAAGCTACTTAGGGAAAGTAATAATAATATTTATTATTATGAATTTTTTTAAAGTCAGAACATATTAAATTTACAGCTAGGACTGAAGGAGAGAGAGAAAAAAACAGACATCACATTTATCTGGTTACCATAAGTATTAGCAATTTACCAAGATTTGACATTGGAGTTCTGCCAAGTACATGCTGGTAGAGTGTTTACAGTAGATGTAACACACAACTCTATCATCAGGCACTCAGTTTGGGGGTATGCTCTGATTCTTGGGGCTTCTACTTGGTTCCAAATAACTCTCTACATATCTGTTCCCCCACCCCCTCTGGCCATTGGTTCTTTCTATTTACTCTGGTTCTTTCTATTTACTCTGTATAGCCTTTCTCTTATCACTCAACTCCTGTTGACTTGTCGTTTCTACTATTTCCTCTTAACTTCAGCTTGAACACAGCCCATCATAAGTTTCTCCCACCTTTTTTTCCATAATAACCTTAGAGTTTTAGCAAATTAGCAAATTTTCTCTATGCTTTAAATCCAAATTTTCAAAATAGAGAAACTGATTATCCAAGCTGGGGTCGGGGGAGGGGAAGACTGCCTATAAAATTGAGTCCTTGGGTCAAATTCCCATGCTAGGGATGGGATCATGCCATGCCCATTGGCCTCCCCTTTTCGTAATAAATGTGAGCAGAGCAAGTCCCTCCAAAAGAGGCTGTGCACATGGTAGACATTGAGACTTGCCTGTCTGATACTTCCCTTCCTGTGATTTACAGATTGGCACTCTGCATTATTCATAAATTTCTTATGAAGCTTGTTAGTGTGAATCAAATCCTTACTCCTTTTAGACATATGGAGTAAAACAGAAGTTACAAATCTGAAAATTAACAGATATTATCTAGTTTATTGTGACTTCCATCAAGCTACAAAAGTTATGAGGCTCAACCCAAAACATCTTCTAACTTTTCTGGATTGAATTAGTCTTTGAAAACATAAAATGTGATTACCAAAAATTGGAACATACATAATCCACTCACTTCAACCAGCATCTTCAGAATACACAGATGGCCACATGGCTGAGCTGGATGCCTTTCCAAATTAAAAAACGAAAATTATCTAGGCTCCACCTTCTAAGCTTACACTCATGATGGAGACTGACATCGCCATCTCCAATTCTGCATTGTACCATTTGTTCTTCTTTACTGTACATATTGTAGCAAAAATGAGCTAAACAGAGCTGAACCCAACATGCTCAGAAAGTGGGCTGTGTTTTCTAATAAGTTCATGGCAATAGATCGTACTTGTGGAGTTTCAGGCATGCCTCACTATGACCCCATATTAATGAGTTCAGTTCCAGAAATCACACTGTGACACACATGTATGCAGAATAAAGTCCATTCATGAGGAAGAAAGGACTACAAGAAAGGAAAGGAATTTTTGTTTAAAACTTTTACAGACACAAGAGAATCTTAGAAATCACTGGTTCAAATGTTTCATTTTGCAAATGTGGAACCTGTGTTTCAAAGTGAACAGTTTTGACTGAGGCCACACAATCAATACATAGCAGAGTCAGGGCCCACGTCTTCTGCATGTGCCATTAGTATTAACAAAAGTTGGAATATTTGACTTAGAGAAGAGGAGGCTTGGAGAGACAGAGGTCTTCAGTAAGTTGAAAGGTGGCCAAAGGTGAGAGGAGCTGCTTTCGCGTGGCTATTGAGCACTTGAAATGTTGTTAGTGTGACCTGGGATTCCCAATAGTCCCTAACACAGAACAAAAAACCAGCATTGCAGCTTTTTTCTTCTTTAGAAACGTATTAAATCAAATCACAACCTTTTCTCCTCCTGCCACACAAACAACATACGTAATGTAGAAATTAATGAAAGATGCTTTATACAGTGAGCTCTTTCCAGCTTTCCCAGTGAGTCACAAAGTGCTCTGCTTCTAGCCATCCTGCCTTCTTCAGGTTCCAATTCTGCTTTAGTAGAGTTAGCATATGTTTATTATCTATTCTCTGTCCCTAAAAGTATGTTAAACTATGGATTTTAGTTTGGTGTAATATTGTCACTTCTTGTTAGTGAAAAGCAGGACATATGAGCTAAGAAATATCTTGTATTCTCTATGGTCTACTATTTTCTTAGTAAAATCTATATATATAAAAGGCTAACATGCAAAGTGTCCCCTCGGGAGTTTGACCGGGAGACCGGGAGTTTGATCGCTCACTATGATGTACACCAGGGGTCCTCAAACTTTTTAAACAGGGGCCAGTTCACGGCTGGCAGCCGGAAGGCCCCGATCAGCCCTGATCACCGGCCAGGCCTAGGGACCAGGCCTCTAGTTTTATATAATGGAAGTTGTGCCAGTTGTGCCAGTTGCTAATTTATTGCCTTTCAGCTCCAAACCCACCTTCCCTTGCCCTGCTTTGAGATACTGGAACTATAAGCAGACATTGCCTTATGAGATGACTTCTCTATTATTTGGCTTTGTTATTTAACTCATGTAGTTCTTTAGTTTTCCTGACGAAGTATCTTCTTTACTCAGGAATGTGAAGTTCACCAGAACTGATATCTTGTGTTAAACTTCTATATCCCCAGCACCTAGCAAAATAAGTCATAACTATCATACAGACATGACTAGAATGAAAGTGCGGTGCACATTCCCACACATGTGCACTGCGGGCCCGGGACGAGTTGGCTGCTAAGCAACAGGCAGCTGTGGCAAAAACACCTGGCGGGCCTCATGTGGCCCGTGGGCCGTAGTTTGGGGACCCCTAATGTACACTGACCACCAGGGGGTGGCGCAGAACAAAGGAAGGCCCCGGCCGGCAGCCGGAAGGCCCCGATCAGCCCTGATCACTGGCCAGGCCTTTAGTTTTATATAATGGAAGTTGTGCCAGTTGCTAATTCATTGCCCTTCAGCTCCAAACCCACCTTCCCTTGCCCTGCTTTGAGATACTGGAACTACAAGCAGACATTGCTTTATGAGATGACTTCTCTATTATTTGGCTTTGTTATTTAACTCATGTAGTTCTTTAGTTTTCCTGACAAAGTATCTTCTTTACTCAGGAATGTGAAGTTTACCTGTGCTGATATCTTGTGTTAAACTTCTATATCCCCAGCACCTAGCAAAATAAGTCATAACTATCATACAGACATGACTAGAATGAACATCAATGTCATAGCTAGAGTAAAGTGTGCTAAGATAGTAACTATTTACTATATACCTACACACTTAAAGAAGAAAATAAGGACAGGTTTGTCCTAGAAGATATGTAAGCATAGTATGAAGCTATAGTGACTAAATAAGATGGTATTGGCTTAATTAAATTAAGTCAATCATATGGATTTAAGAGCTCAGAAACCAACAAAGTATAATTGGTATTTTGTTATACAAAAAAGGTGGCATATTAGGTAGATTGGAAAATTAGGCACTCTGCAAAGTAGAATAAAGAAATTCACCATGTATTTAAGAGAAACGTTAGGTTTCCACTTCTTCACTCTGTACCCCAAAATTGATTTCAGATGGGGTGGGATTTAAACGCTTTTGAAGTTTTACTTTCTGGTAATGGCAAATTTGGTTAGGCAAACTCTCCCATGGGAAAAACTAAAAATATTGAGTAAAATATTTTAAGATATCTTCTCAACTGCATCAAAGAGCAGCAGCTAGAAAGGAATTACTAAGTTAAAGGCAAATGAGAATTGCAAACCCAGAGAACTAAACTAATGTGGAAGCCACTTTTGCTCTAGAAGTATTTGCCAGTCCAGTCAAATTAGAACTTTTGTATGAGTGGATCCATAAGGAAGGTGGGATAGAAGAAATATTTGAAGAGACAAAGGCTGAGAAATTTTCAGGACTGGCTAAAACACCAGCCACATATTTCAGAACTCTAAGGAATCCCAAGATAAATACATTTGAAAAAACAAAACAAAATACACACACACACACACACACACACACACACACACACACACACACACACATATATATAATTGTGAAACTGCATCAAATACAAAAACCTTAAAAACTGCTGGCAAAATTAACAAAGGCAGATTCCCTGCCATCAAGAGATTCTCATGCTAGCCGGGCTGGCATGGCTCAGTGGTTAAGCATCCACCTTTGAAGGTCACGGTTCAATTCCCAGTCAGGGCACATGCCCGGGTTGCGGGCTCAGTCCCTGGTGTGGAGCATGCAGGAGGCAGCCGATCAATAATTCTCTCTTATCATTGATGTTTCTAGCTCTCACTCTCCCTTTCTCTCTGAAATCAATAAAAATATTTTAAAAATAGAGCAAGAGAGAGAGAGAGAAATATTCTCATGCCATCATGAGGAGCTACCAGAAGTCTTCCAGTGGACTTCTCTGTAGAAACAATGGAAGCAAAAGGATGGCTTTCTCTCGAGTTATTTAATAGAGTTCTACCTCTGGCCTTTATTTTCTGTCCTAGTTGGTATCTATCTTCCTTAAAAAGAAAGTGTAAGGCTAAGTTGTTCTGTGTTGTCAATATCCCTTGCCATAAAGCTATCTTGGCAAGCTAGCTTTCATTCGAGTTTAAAATAATTGAGAATCAACATGAGCAATGATTTCTCAGATCTGCAGTGTCCACATGTGACTATTGAGCACTTGAAATGTTGCTAGTCTGAATTGTCACACCCCTTTCCTTTCTCCTACTTTTTGCTTTATTCATAGACTTATCATTTTAAAAACCTACCAAATAATTTACTTATTATATTATTGCTTGTTTTTTATTGTCTGTCTTTCAATAAATTTCCTGAGCCTAAAAAAGTATGGGATTCATTATCTTAGAGGAATAACTGATTACTTCTCTTCCTCTATGTATCTGAAATATATTTAGAAAAAAAACACAGATATTTGAAATCACCACCTAACCAAAAGGTTCCACCACCTCCCTCTTGTGCCAAACCTTCTGCTGGAGCTGTCAACCCAGACAGCCGTTTCTGTGCTGCTTCTTCCCTTCCTTTCCCTGATGATTAAAATCAGGCAACAGAAGGGAAGAGATAGAGACCCAAATGACTGACTCATCCATCTACTGCATAATCAGATCCTTGAAAACTAGGTTTCTCTCATGCCAGCCCGGCCAGCATGGCTCAGTGGTTGATCGTCCACCTTTGAAGGTCATGGTGCGATTCCCAGTCGGGGCACATGTCATCCCACAGTGACATTCAGTGCCCAATCAGAACCTAACAGACCAGGGCTGAAATCCCAAATCAATTCTTCTCATTCCTGGGAGCAGGTGTCAGGAGCCAAAGCACCGAAGGTCCACAATCTGAATGACCTACTTCTCATAGCATTGCAACCTGTCGGCGTAGTGTGGCCTCAAAGACCATAAACTTGCACCAGATCTGCCCATCCCTGTGGAGCTTAAAGAAGAAGCTTGAGCTGAGACCATTTTCCAGGAAGACCATCCCACAAGATCACCCTTAACTGGAAGACAAGGCCTCGTTTGCTTTAGAAGAGCCTCCTGTGAGTCACTTCACCAGCAATTTCTTTTTTTCCAATCCCAAAATGGGGACAGCTCCATTAGTAGTCAATAAGCCAAAGCAAATTATAAAAATTTACATCAAGGAAAATGTTGGCTTGTCTAAGATTTAAAAAATTTTGTTTTACTTACATCCATGTTCAAATTAGGTTCATTATTTCTCTCTGCCTTTGCATAATGATTGAGCCTGTGAACTTGAATTCTTTCCTGGTATCCTTGAAAACAAAAGAGAGGTTGTTATTATTCATATAACCATTTTAGAGGCAGGGAAATGGAGATAGAGAAGTGATCTTCTCAGTGAACTCACAGACCACCTGGGGTCGGGGGGCGCAGGGGGAGGGGAATCTCTTTGCAATCAGACCATATTGTCTCTTAGAATAAAGCCTCTAAAGAAATAAATATGTGATCCTGGCATAGACACGATTGCTTGGCTTCTAATATTCTCTATCATGTAAATGTCCATGTAAGTCCTGTATTTGGTCAAGTGATAGAATGGATAGCACAGGCTTTCAAACTGTGCTCCCTAGGAAAAGGGACACATTGAGGGGAAGAAAGGTTGGGTCTGAATGAGGGCATTGGAAAGATAATTCTATCCCTTGTTAAACCAGAGCAAATCCACTTTCTATTATTTTTTTAAACTAGAGATAGTATCCTATTTTTTTAAAATATATTTTTATCAATTTCATAGAGAAGAAGGGAGGAGAAAGAAATAGAAACATCAATGAGAGAAACATTAATCCGTTGATGCTCAAGGTTGATGCTCAACCACTGAGCCAGGCCAGCCAGGCAATAATTGGTTTTTGATAATCGTTTAAAAACATGTATTTGACAGTTGGTGTTGAGGGTTGCAGAATCTGCTATGACAAAATATCACTGTAGGAGTTTAGGATATGCCTCCACAAAATATGCCACTTTGTATATTAATTATTTTGAACCCTTGGCACTTGAAAAGCAGCAAATGGAGGAAGAGGCTTTCTCAGAACTTCGGTATCTGCCTATAGACAGATCCTCCAATAAGAATTCAATTGTCTTTGATCCCTCCCAGGGAGTTTCATCAACGAGGAAGATTAACTCTTGTCACAGCAGAGGTGACTAGAAGTTGACCCACACCCAGACAAACTTCTTCACAAACTCCCATACCTCCATCTGTTTTTGTAGAGCCCAATAAATTGGTTGCCATTCATCGTTCCTAAAAATTATTTACTGTCCTCAAAAAAAACAACACATATTTCCCCTTCCCTTTCCCTATTAAGATGGTATTTAACCCTGAACTCTAAGTCACCTCAGAGAGTTACTCATTCATCCCCCATGTATACATGAGATATACATGTTAATAAACTTCTATTTTTGTGTCTGTTATGTTAATAACTTCTGTTTTTTTTTCTCTTGTTAGTGTTAGCTCTGATCAAATAATTAAATCGACTCCCTCTCCCCTGGGAACTGAGCACTTCACAACCGACATTCCCTTTTGCTTAGACCACATTCCACTCGCTAAGACAATTATCTTTGCCCTCCGGTCCTTCCCAGGATCCCAGACCTGCCTAGAGAATTCTCCACCCAGAAAAAGCTCACCTAGAGTCCTTTAAAATTTCTGACTCCCCCGTCCCTGGGTGCTGGTGCCATTTTGGGCTCAGCCCATCTAGTATCCAGATGACCTAATAATGTATAATTCTTTACCCCTTTTGGCCTCATGTGTTCCTCCTTCGGCGACCTAACAGTTAGTCTGCCTTTTATTATGGGGGTCTCAGGTAAGAACTCAGAAAGGTAGGGAACACTGATTTTTCCTCCCCTACAGTGTGATACTTTTAATACAAATATAAGCCAAAATGGCTAATTTTAACCCTCCTGAGACCCTGAAGATGTTTTAGAGCCAGAACTGTGGTGCTGAATTTTGTGTGGTTCTTGACACACGCAATGGCTGAAAGGTTAGAGACACTGTAAAAAAGAAAAGCACAAATTTTGGAATTAGTCATTCTCAAATATTGCTAGATGTATAAATTTATTTCACTTTTCTCATTTGTAGAATGGACATTCAATAAATGTTAGTTTGCCTATCCCCACTAGTGAACGGACTTTATTCTCTTAGGGTGTATATAGTAGAAAAAATCTGCATCTATATTTTCATGGTACCTTACATGAAACAAAACATTTACAAAACATTTTCATATTTATGAGTGATTTATAAACTTTTGAAAAAGGAACACACTTTTTCTTGAAACAAAATACTACATAGACACACTAAGAAATAAAATAAGAAGTGGCCCAGCCTGTTTGCCTCAGTTGTTTGAGCGTTGTCCCATGGACCAGGAGGTCACCTTTTTGATTCCCAGCCAGGATACATGCCCTGGTTTCTGACTTGATCCCCAGGAGGGGGCATGCAGGAGGCAGCCAATTGATCCATGATTCTCTCTCATCATTGATGTTTCTATCTCTCTTTCTCCCTTTCCCTTCCTCTCTGAAATCAATAAAAATATATATTTAAAATTTTTTTAAAACAGTTATTCTTCCATGAAGTAATACATGCCCATTTTTGACACAAATTCCTGAATCCTTCAATAGCAACCAAGTCACTGGGATCTACACGGTGTGTACTAGCCTTTATGGAGAAAGAGACAGCCAAAGTTCTAATCTCTAAAAGTATTTCATTCAGCCTGCACTGCATTTTTCTTTTCATCATCAGCTGGAGCCCATATGGATGCACCCGTTGCTTGGAAAATGATTGTCATCTTTCTCAATAATTGTGATGAGGAGCCCTATTTTTAACTCCAATCTAAAATACATTAGGGGAGCCATCTAGTGTTTTGAAGTTGGCATTTAGAAATTATATAGAACATCCCTCCTCCCTAAATTTGATTTACCATCTGTGTTCATTCTCAGTGTTCCAAAGCATCAACACAGGGTATATATTTCATTTTGGAAAGAAATAAGATTAAAAATAAAAGCTTTTTAAGCTGCCTCACACCTGACTCCCTGGTATTTGGAACAAGGAACCTGACTCCATGGTTACTGCCAGTTCTTTCTTAGGGATTGGCTACAGGAAGGTAACTCAGAAACAGTTGGTTCATTCAAAATAAATACATTGTATGTTCAGAAGCCTCTCAAACAGGAAATCTGAATTAAAATTAGCTATTTTTCTATACCAAGATACAGCCAAATTTGGATATAGGCAGTGTAGGTAACAATCCCCTTGATGAAATTTCAGGAGCATCAGAGAAGGCACCAAAACATCTTCCTCTACCTTCTGCTTTATGCTGGCTAATTTTATAACAGCTTTTTTGAGATATAATTGATGTAGCATAAACTGCATATATTTAAT
This sequence comes from Myotis lucifugus, assembly GCF_000147115.1. Lineage (NCBI taxonomy): Eukaryota > Metazoa > Chordata > Mammalia > Chiroptera > Vespertilionidae > Myotis > Myotis lucifugus. Next base: position 177,610 of record NW_005871436.1, on the reverse strand, counting down.
AAGCTGTACAATTTCAAGAGTTTCAGCATATGCACACACAAAACTATCACCATAGTCAAGATAATGAACATTTCATTACTCCCAAAAGTTTGTCATGCCCCTTTGAAATCTCCCATCTTCTCCTCCCCCTCCCAGCTCCAGGTAACCACTACTCTGCTTTCTACCAATATAGATAGATTAGTTTGCATTTTCTAGAATTTTATAAAACTGAAATCATATAGTATGTGCTCTTGTCTGACTTCGTTCACTCAGCATAGTGATTTCAAGATTCCGCCATGTTGCCCTGGTTGGGTAGCTCAGTTGGTTTCAGCATCATCCTGAAATGTGGGTTTGATCCTTGCTCAGGACACATACAAGAGACAATCAACGAATACATAAATAAGTGGGACAACAAATATCTCTCTCTCTCTCAAGAATCAATTTTTTAAATTCCTCCATGTTGTTACATGTATCAAAATTTTGTTGCTCTTTATTGACAAGTAGTTTTCCATTGTAGAATATGCCATAATTTGATGATCCATTAATCTCCTAATAGATATTTGGGTTGTTTTAGCATTTGGCTATTACAAATAAAGCTGCTACAAATATACATGCATAATATTTGTATAGACACTTACTTTCATTTCGTTTAGGTAAATTCCTAGGAGTGGAATTAATGGGTTATATGGTTGTTACATTTTTAAGATTTTAAGAAAATGCCTATTTTCCAAATAGTGGTAAAATTTTGCATCCCACCAGTAATGTATGAGAGCTTCGGTTGTTCCAAATCTTCACCAACACTGATATTTTCAGTGTTTGATAAAATATTATTTAATCTCTTCCTTTTCTATTGTCTTATTTTTTTTATTTTTTTATTTTTATTTATTTATTTTTTTTTTTTGCCTTGTTGCACTGGCTAGAACATCCTGTACACAGCCCTATATAATAAAGAGGTAATATGCAAATTGACCATCACTCCAACACACAAGATGGCTGCCCCCATGTGGTCAAAGATGGCCACCCCCATGTGGACACAAGATGACCACCACAAGATGGCCAGCAGGGGAGGGCAGTTAGGAGAAACCAGGCCTGCAGGGGAGGGCAGTTAGCAGTGACTGGGCCGGCAGAGGAGGGCAGTTGGGGCGACCAGGTCTGCAGGGGAGGGCAGTTGGGGTGGGGGACCCAGGCCTGCAGGGGTGGGCAGTTAGGGGTGACCCAGGCCTGCAGGGAATGTCAGTTGGAGGGGACCAGGCCTGCAGGGGAGGGCAGTTAGGGGTGACCAGGTGAGCAGGGAAGAGCAGTTAGGGGCAACCAGGATGGCAGGGGAGGGCAGTTAGGGGTGACCAGGCCTGAAGGGGAGGGCAGTTGAGGGGCCCAGGCCTGCAGGGGAGGGCAGTTGGGGGCAACCAGGCCAGCAGGGGAGGGCAGTTAGGGGTGACTGGGCTGGCAGGGGAGGGCAGTTAGGGGCAACCAGGTTTGCAGGGGAAGGCAGTTAGGGGTGACCAGGCCAGCAGGGGAGGGTAGTTAGGGGCAACCAGGCCAGCAGGGGAGGGCAGATAGGGGTGACTGAGCTGGCAGAGGAGGGCAGTTAGGGGGGACCAGGCCTGCAGGGGAGGGCAGTTAGAGGCAATCAGGCAGGCAGGCAGGTGAGCAGTTGGGAGCCAGCAGTCTTGGACTGTGAGAGGGATGTCCTACTGCCCATTTAGGCCCGATCCTGGGATCAGGCCCGATCCCGGGATCAGGCCTAAACGGGCAGTCGGACAACCCTCAAGGGGTCCCAAATTGGAGAGGGTGCAGGCTGGCTGAGGGACACACACACACACACACCCATGAACGAATTTTGTGCACCATGCCGGCAGGGGAGGGCAGTTAGGGGCGACCAGATTTACTTTATTGAATAAAGATGGTGAGACAGGACATCCTTGTTTTGTTCCTGATCTTAGAGAGATGAAAAGATTCCCTTCAATTCCTAGTTTCTGAGAGTTTTTATTATTAATGAATATTGGATTTTCTCACGTGTTTTTCTCTACCTATAACTGTAACCAGATGATTTCTTTTTTTAATAGACTATTTTTAGAGCAGTTTTAGGTTCCCAGCAAAACTGAGTAGAAGATGCAGATCTCCCATATTCTTTTTATTCTGTTAATATGGTTAGTTGATTTTCAAATGTTAAATCAATCTTATACTCCTTGGATAAACCCCCCATGACCATGATGTAGTATATCTTTAATATATTAGTGGATTCAACTTGCTAAAACTTTTTTTCAGATTTTTAAAATCTAAATTCATAAGAAATATTGGTCAGTAGTTTCTTTTCTTGTAACACCTTTGGTTTCTGTTTCAGGGTAATTCTATACTCAAGGACAGAGTCAGGAAGAAGTTCTTCCTTTTCTATTTTCTGGAAGAGTTTGTTTTAAATATGCATTATTTTTTCCTTACATGTTTGGTAGAAATCGCCAGCAAAACCATCAAGTCATGGAATTTTTTTAGAAAGATTTTTAGCTACAATTTAATTTATGTAATAAATGTAGGGCTGTGTAGCTTATCTATTACTTCTTGAGTGAGGTTTGGTAGTTGTTGCTTTACAAAGAATTTATCTATTTCATATAGCTTATCGAATTTATTGGCATGGAGTTGTTAATAATATCCCCTTTTCATCCTTTTAATGTCTGTAATGCTTTTTTGCCTCTTATTCCTGATATTGGTGATTTGTGTTTTCTCTCTTTTTCCCTCCAATTATTCTGTCTAGAAATTTGTTGATTTTATTGATCTCAAAGAACCAGTTTTAGTTTCACTGATTTTCACTATTCTTTTTATGTCTTGCTTATTTCTGCTCTTGATTTCATTATTTCCTTTATTCTGCTTACTTTGCATTTAATTTTCTCTTTCTGTTTTCGTGATATAGAAGCTTACAATATTGATTTTAGGCTTTTTTACTTTTCTAATATATCTAATGCTATAAATTTCCCTCTAACACTCCTTTAGCTGAATCCTGCAAATAATGTCATGTTTTCATTTTCATTCAGTTCAAAAAATTTTATTTTCCTTGTGATCTGTTCTTTGACCCATTGGTTATTCTGAAGTGATATGTGATTTTGATTCCAAATATTAGAGTTTTGAGATATTTTTCTGATACTAATTTATAGTTTAGTTCTATTATGATCTATAAACACATTGTATAATCTCAATTCTTTTAAATTTGTTAAAATTTATTTTGTAGTCCAGAATGTGGTCTATATTTTTTAATGTTTTATGTAAACGTGAAAAGAATGTGTGTTGTCTTAGTGTTGGGTAAAGTGTTAAGACAATTATAGATAAATATTAATTAGATCTAGTTGGTTGATGGTGTTTTTCAAGTATTCTATATCCTTACTAATTTTCTATTTGTCTCAATATTTGTATTGACAAAGAGGTGTTAAAATCTCCAACTATAATTGTTGAGTTGTCAATTTCTCTATTCAGTTCTGCCAGTTTCTGCTTCACATATTTTGAAGCCCTATTATTATGTTCACAAATTATTATTATGTACAATTATGATGTCCTCTTTATTATCATTAAATGAACCTCCTTTTCCATATTTCTGATTCTGAAATATTCTTATCTGATATACACATAGCCACTTCAGCTTTCTATTAATGTCAGCCTGGTGTATCTTTTTCTATCGTTTTTCTTTAAACTTATCTATACAGTTGGATCTTATGCTCTTATTTTATTTTTAATCAATTTGACAATCCTTGCCTTTTAATTGGGGTGTTAAGACAATTTACATTTAATGTGATTATTGGTATGGTAGGGTTTAAATCTACCATCTTAATATTTGTCTTCTACTTGTCACATCTGTTCTTTGCTCCATTTTTCTTCTTTTTTGTCTTTTTGAATAAATGTGTTTTTATTAATTTACTTTATCTTTGTAATTCCTCATTAGTTATATGTCTTAATTTTGTTTTCTTATTGATTGCCTTAGGGTTTATATGCATCTCGGACTTATTACAGTCTACCTTCAAGTAACATTATATCACTTTACTTGAAGTGTAAGAACCTTACAACAGCATACTTTTATTTTCCCTCCCAGCTTTTCTGCTATTTTTGTCACACATTTTACTTTGCATATGTTCTATCCCTTTAGATTAAGGCTATGATTCTTTTCACTATTCAAATACCCTCTAATTTCATATTCATGGAAGTGTGAATGAAGTATATGAAGAGGATTTGATGAAAAATGGGGATGGGAAGAAAGCTTGACAGTTCCAGGTGAGTAAACAACACCATAAACAGGATGAAAGAGATTTTACTTGTTTTAAACTTTTAAGAAAGCAATCATAGACAAAAGTTGATGGTTTAAGATTTCCCATTTGTTTTTCTACCAGACTCTCCAGATTTAAAATGCTGGGCAGTATAAAAGCCACAAGAATTAGTCAAGGTGAAGAGACTATCAGTTCATACTTTATTATAAGTATAACTAGTTAGTTTTAAAATCAGCTGATTCCAAAAGGCAGTCAAGCCATTTTTGTTACCACATTGGCTAAACAAAAGTTAACTGACTGTGTATCCTTTTTTCATTTTTATAGATCTTATTTTTAATGTCATATAGGCCTATTACTTTCTCAGAGACCAGACCAAATTTATAATAGAAATACAACAAACTCAAAAGTAAAGGAAATTTTACCAAACATCATCCTATAAACAGGAATATTTGTTCATCAAAAAAATACTGAAATAAACTCTTTTGGTTATAAAGCATAAAAATTTGCAAAGACGCCTGGCTTATGTGGCTCAGTTGTTGAGCGTGGACCTATGAACCAGGAGGTCATGGTTCAATTACCATCCAGGTTGCGGGCTCAATCCCGGGGGTGGCGTGGGAAGGGGGATGTGCAAAGGCAGCTGAGATGTTTCTCTCTCATCCATGTTTCTATCTCTCTATCCCTCTCCCTTCCTCTATCTAAAATCAATAAAAATATATTTTTTAAAAAATTTGCAAAGAGACTCAATAATTATAAAGCATTCCTCCCTCTTACCAGCCTTTATATCCACTCCCACTCTTCCATCTGCCTGGACTTGAACACAAAGAATAGGAAGAGATTGGAAACACACCAATTCTAAGATCTTGGCAATATTTCCAGTAGCCTTAGGTTCCAGGCTTAAGGATTAGTGTTCCTAAATCTTGATGTTGTAACACATTACTAAGAATTTGGGGCATAAAGGAGCCACTGTAAGTAGAAAATCTTGGGAATGTTTTTCTACAAACATGTGTTTGCCAAAAAGCAATTAAATAAGTTTTCTTTAGATAAGCTCATTTCTGTAAACAGACATGTATTTTCTAGAGAACATATCTCTAATAAGCTTCAATCTCCCTTTCCCTCCTTCCTTCTCACTCCCTATTATCTTTCCTTCTACTTTTCTTTCTCCCTATCATCACTGTCCCTCTTTGTTTCTCTCTTTTTCCTCCTCTTTTTTTCTTTTTTTAAAAATATATTTTATTGATTTCAGAGAGGAAGGGAGAGGGAGAGAGCTAGAAACATCAATGAGGAGAGAGAATAATTGATCCACTGCCTCCTGCATGCCCCCCACTGGGATCTAGCCAGCAACCTGGGCATGTGCCCTTGATTAGAATTGAACCCAGGACCTCTCAATCCACAGGCTAACGCTCTATTCACTGAGCCAAACCAGCTAGGACTCCTCCTCTTTTTGAAATAGAATAGTGATTAGGAGCATGGACTCTTGACCAACTTGAAGTTCAAATCCTTATTTTGTCACTTTTTAGTAGAGTGACTTTGGCCTCAAATTGTCTACTTCTCCGTGCCTCAGTTTTCTCAGGTGCAAGGATAATAATTATTCATACCTCATAGTGATGTTAAGAAGATGAAGTAAGTTAATATATAAAATATTTGAAATAAGCCCTGGCACTTACTAAGTTCTGCATAAGGATTAGCCATCATCATCATCATAATCATCATCATCATCATCATTACCATCATCATTGTGATTAAGCGAAAAACATGTACTCCCCTGGAATGGTGTAAAAGAGAGAAATCCTTAACCTTTTCTGCATTGCTCTCCCACTCAGCTTCCACTCTGACCACTCCCAGATGTAAGGTACAAATTTGGGGTCCCCCAGAAGAGACAGTCTTTGAGTAGCCTTAAGAAGCCAGCTAGTAGGTCTCCAAGAACAGAACAGAGCACAACCAGCCTGCCAAGACTGTGCATGGAGAATCAACCCAGATTGCTGCTAACATCCTGTCACCTGTGCAGTCATGTTTGCTCTCCAACTCTCAAATTTCCTCATCAGTGACTTGTAGAGTTTGGATTAAAATGATCCCTTAATTCCCCCATGCTCTCTCAAAACTAAAAACCCATTATGTGTGATCTTTGTATTTACAAAATACAAAATACACAGGACATTTAAAAATGATCAATTCTGCTTCTATTGGAGGAGTTAGCCAGAAAGGGGAGACTGTCACCTTCTTGTGAGGATGGTCACGTTGGTCATGACAATCGTGCTCTTGACAGGGAAATGCAATTAATAGTGTTCTGGACATTTGCTGGGACAGTATGATCTTTCCATATGACTATCCTTCTGGTTGTATTAAAAGACATCACCAGAGTCGGAAAGCAAGAGCACCACTTGTCCCCACTACTATCCTATGTACCCCTTTTTTTTCTCCTCTTCCTTTTCCATTCTCGTTTTCTTTTCCCTTTCTTCTCCCTTTTTTCAGCAACACTTCCCACTGCTGCTGACATGCAGGACTGAAAAGACAGTAGCCCCCATGGTAGATGAAGCCTTTTACCCAGATTCCCTTTCTCATTTGATGGGCATGTTTCTCATTTATATGAAGTTAACTGTACAATTTTGCACATAGAAGTTGTATAATTTTGAAGAAAAAAAAAGAAAGTGGAAAGAACAAAGGAGAAAAGGGGGTGGGGGAATCACCCAGAATCCTACCACCAACATTTGGGTATATTTTCTAACATTTCTCCATACATAGATTTGATTTTCCCAAGAAATATGATATATTTCCATTATGTGATAATACCACAGTTTAAATCTGCCTTTTCAATGTACACTATTCCTTGAGCATTTTCCATAGTAACATACATATATCACAAATAAATTTATTGTGTACATTTTATATTTTTTCAAATGCATATACCAAAGCTTATTTCACCAGTTCTCTATCATTGAGCATTAAGGTTATTTCCAGTTTTTCACTATTGTCATTAGCATTGCAATGAACATCTTTGTGCATTAAGCTTTTTATATGTTTAGAGGTGTTTATTTAGGATCCCATAAATAAATCACAGGGACAAAAAGTATCAACACTTCTAAGCTATGCATTTCCAAAATATTCTCCAAAAGACTGCACTGATTTCAACCACTTATTTGTTATTCAATCATTAGTTCATTTAACAAATTTTAGTTGACCATCTACTATATGCAGGCACTATCTAGTTGCTGTGACTAACAATGAAAAGGCAGACTTAGAGCTTCCTTTCCTTCCAGCAATCTACAAGAGCATTCTCCCATGTGTCCTGGACTGACAAACCCCTTACAGAGCTGAGTAGATGGTAGTAGCTATTTAATATGCATTGAGGGCTCCTAAAGGTAAATGGTTTATAAAGTTGGTTACATGCAGCCCAGCCAGCATGGCTCTGTGGTTGAGCACCTGGTTGCAGTCTCAATCCCCAGTGTGAGGTAGGTGTGCAAGAGGCAGCCAATCAATTATTCTCTCTCATCATTGATGTTTCTATCTCTCTCCCTCTTCCTTCCTCTCTGAAATTGATAAAATTTTTTGTTTAAAAAATAAAGTTGGTTATATGCAATCAAAAATGTTTACTTTATAACACCCCTATGAGCAGAGACTATCAAATAAAAAAATGAAGTTTAGAGAAGTTGAGTGGTACACCCAAAGTTGAATTTATGATAAAGAGCAGGGCTCAAACCAGGTCTGTTGGCTTTCAGATTCCATTACTTTAACTAACATACTAGACTGCTTCCCATTTTGAAGCTTTATGTCTTCAAGACCTGCTCTTCATTTCCCATTTTTTCTATGAATCCTTTGTTACTGGTCAGTTCTTAGGCTCCTCGGCTCCTGGGGTCTTCTTTTACTCTCCAATCCAACTTCCATTTCATGGTTCTTCAATTCAAATAATCTCTTGCCAACCTCCTAAATTTTTTGCTGATTGTTCTACATCAATCAACCAGCAAATCTTAATCCCGGAAACATCTACAATGTTAAGCCCACTCTCCAATCATTCTGGATTTCCTTCAATTCACTGAATTCACCCTACATTACCTCTGCCTGAATCATTCTTTTCTCTACTGTTTTTGTCTAACTAATTCTTACCTGTTCTTCATCCTTGGACTTACAAGTCACTTCCTCCAACAAATCCCACACCAGGGAAAGAATCTCTCCTATGTGTTCTTATAGCCACCAGAACACTTATTACACTCACTGGCCACTTCTTGTCTAATGGTCTCCTTGCTGCAGCATAAGCTCAAAGGTGGTAGAGACTCTGATTGTCTTATTGACTGCTATACCCCACACTTAGCCCAGTGCCCGGCGAGTATTAGGCCTCTGTCTCTAATTACAAAATAAAGGAGTATTCGAAAACACATCCCTAGGTGGAGATGTTCCACCAGCGATAATAAATAAATTGTTATAATCTACACTTTGAGTGTCTCTGGGGGAATTTTTCTTTAATGTTACCCACAGGGTGTGTGCCTGTTCCCATTTTGTCAATCTGTAGAATAACATAAAATTTACCATCTTAATTGTTTTTAAATGTACAGTTCAGTAATGTTAAATACCTTCACATTGTTGTGCGACTAATCTCCAGAACTCTTGTGTTTTCTCACTTTTGCAGTAAACCTGGAGCACTATAAATACTTTTGTAAATGCCTCTTCCCTAGAACAGGCATTTCAGACTTCTGAAGTTCAAAACATCTTCTTAATATTAAAAAAGTTCATAGAACGCTACAGGATAACAGCCATGCTGCTGATAGCTGTGGAAATAAATTGTTAACTCAATATATTTAGATTGATTGGTTGGCATTGCATTAATCACAACAAAACCTACATGTAAAAAAAGGAGACATATGTAATACCCTTTGTAATACTTTAAGCAATAAAAAAAAATCAATAAAACATAATTAAAAAGAAAAAAAAACCTACATGTAAGTAGAACAGAAAAGGTCTGGATTTGTTATTTCACAATGACTCTCTTTAGTCTCCCAGTTCATAGGGGTGGGCTTCTGGCAGCCATGGTGTACACAGAAATAGCCACAGCTTGCTGGACCACGAGAAGCCACCTGATTCAAATTGAGCTAATCAAAGTTCTTCAAGAATTCAAAATTAGCAGAAAGAGCAATAGGTAGCAATTGATTGATTGAGTCAGTGTTTCCATGTAACTAAAATGTAAGATAAATTCAGAAACAGTGGACAGCCCTAGCTGGTTTGGCTCAGTGAATAGACCATCAGCTGATGCAGGAGGCAACCAATCAATGAGTCTCTCTCACAAAAATGTTTCTCTGTGTCTCTCCCCCTCCCTTCCACTCTCTCTAAATATAAATGGAAAAATATCCTTGGGTGAGGTTTAACACATACACACACACACATACACACACACACACACATACACACACGCACGGACGCATGCACACACACACACACATGCACACGCACGCACACACACAAGAAAAAGCCCTAGCCAGTTTGGCTCAGTGGATAAAGCGATGGCCTGCAGACTGAAGGGTCCCAGGTTCGATTCCAATCAAGGGCACATGCCCTAGTTGTGGGCTCAATCCCCAGTAGGGGGCGTGCAGAAGGCAGCCGATCAATGATTCCTATCATCGATGTTTCAATCTCTGTCCATCTCCCTTCCTCTCTGAAATCAATAAAAATATATTTTTAAAAAAGAAAGAAAGAAAGAAAGAAAGAAAGAAAGAAAGAAAGAAAGAAAGAAAGAAAGAAAGAGTGGACAATCATATTCTACAGTTCACTGTGCCACAATTCTATGAAGGGGTTATTATTCCCATGTTACAGATGGGAAAACTAAGGTTTGGGGAGGTTTTTGAGCCTTGAACCCAGACATTAGCTATTTATCAATATAGCTTCCCTGTGCAATGGAGCACTCGTGACACTGGGCTATCATTGGAAGTTCATTTATCTGTCTTTTCATGAAATTATGAGCTCCTTGAGATCCCAGATAGTATTCTGCTTCATGAATGCCCAATAAATGTCTATCAAATAAGTGAATGAAATTATACCTTGACTGTTTTACTATACTTGTGAGGTTACAGAGGAGTGAAAACAATGATCTTCTCAACTTATCCAATAATTGGAGAAATGTAGTTGATGAAATGAAATACACTGAGACTGTGAAGAAGTTCAGCATCCTTCACGAGCAAGAATTTGAAGGAAAATGATCATTGTGTTTATGTCAGCCTAAGCTAAGTATGATTAATGGGATAAAACTACAACAAAAGTTTTCTATTAAGGCACTCCACAGCAAAGTCAGACCACATGGTGTTTCGCTGTCTGGGTGCTTCTTTTCAAACACTGCCATTAACACGACTTAAAATGTGACTTCTAGCTCACAAACTTTACATATACCTGTCATCAAAGTCCTTGAGGAGCTGCTAGTTTAACTATGTTCCACTCCATAATAATTACATGATATTAAAGAAAGTAATGAGTTACTTTTCAGTTGTTGGAAATTATTTTTTAAAATCTGCTGATATGTCCCGCCGGCATGGCTCAGTGGTAGAGCATCAACCTATGAACCAAGAGGTCATGGTTCAATTCCCAGTCAGGGCACATGCCCTGGTTGAGGGCTCAATCCCCAGTGCGGGCACACAGGAGGAAGCTGATGATGATTCTCTCTCATCATTGATATTTCCATCTCTCCCTCTCCATTCCTCTCTCAAATCAATAAAAATACCCTATATAATAAAAGCCTAATATGCAAATTGTCCCCTCCATCGGGAGTTCAACCAGGAGTTCGACCAGGGGGTGGGGCCTGGCCAGCCAACCGTGGGAATGGACCCTACCCATGCACAAATTCCATGCACCAGGCCTCTAGTATTTTAATAAAATAAATAAAGCTGTTGATGTGACATCTAGGTAATTTATGCACCATGATTCAAAGATTCTTGGGTCTTTAAGAATGTTTTATTTTTATTTTTTTGAGGAGTTTAAACATGACAGCAAGATTTTACTCTGAATTAAGGGGAATTACCATATTTTTCCATGTATAAGACGCTATTGGTTTCTAAAATCGTTAGACTGGAAATCAAGGGGCATCTTATACACACACAGAAGTCAGCTGAGGAGGGAGCCGTGCAGGTGCATAGCTGCCCATACCTTGCCAAACAGGCTTCCTCCAATCAAGAGCCTTATTGTTACTGATGTCAGCTGATGCTGTAATTGGAGGTGGAAGTGGAGGGGGAGGGGGAGGGGGAGAGGGAAGGGGAGGTGGAGAGTGTGCAGATACAACTGGGACCAGAGCATTCTGAGCCCATAAAGATGTCAAAAAATAAAAAGATAAATACCGGTAAGCAATTGTCTTACTCTGCAAAATTCAAACTGAATGTAATCAGCTATGCAAAAGAGCATGGAAATAGAGCTGCAGAGAGACAATTTGGACCTCCTCCCACTGAGGGTATGAGCAGACAGTGGAGAAAACAGGAAGAACAACTCCTGAAGATGCCAAAAAAGAAGAAGGCCTTAAGAGGAAAACCAGCAAAATGGGCAAACTTGGAGCAGAGGCTTAAGACTTGGATTATGGAGCAGCACCAGAGTGGCTTATGTGTGTCGGCCAAGCTTATTCAAGTCAGGCAAGAACGTTTGCAAGCAAAATGAACATTGTTGATTTTACAGGAAAGGCAAAATGGTGCTTTAATTTCATGAGGAGAGAAGGCCATGAGAACACGAACAAAGTTAGCTCAGAAAATGCCATCAGTTTATGAGGATGGTCTCACATATATAGACAGTGACTCAGAAGACAGCAGTGATACAATAGAAGTTGAAGAAATTGATATGTCTGGAACTAATAGTGATGAAGAAGAGAGAGTGATGCAACAAAGGCTGAATAAAGTGATGTGCTGCATAATATCATAGTACTGGTGTGTAACATTACCTGCGGTAATCCTATATAATAAAAGGGTAATATGTAAATTGACCTTAACAGCATAACAACCCGTCACTATGACGTGCACTGACCACCAGGGGACAGACGCTCAACGCAGGAGCTGCCCCCTGGCGGTCAGTGCACTCCCACAGGGGGAGTGCTACTCAGCCAGGAGCCGGGCCGATGGCTGTGAGCGCAGCGGCAGTGGCGGGAGCCTTTCCTGCCTCTTCAGCAGCACTAAGGATGTCTGACTGATGGCTTAGGCCCTCTCCTAAGCCATCAGTCAGACATCTCCAGAGGGCTCCTGGGCTGCCAGAGGGATGTCTGACTGCCAGCTTAGGCCCGATCCCCCAGGGAGCGGGCCTAAGCTGGCAGGTGGACATCCCCTTAGGGGTCCTGGACTGCGAGAGGGTGCATGCCAGGCTGAGGGACTCCCCGCCGCCCCCCCTCCCCCGCGAGTGCACAAATTTCCATGCACTGGGCCTCTAGTTACTAAATAAAAATGTGTTCTGTTTTATGTTTAAAATATTGATTTCTTGATTTTGGGTTGGAAAAGTGGGGGGCACCTTATACCTGGGGGTGTCTTATACATGAAAAAATACAGTACTACACCTTCGGGAACATAGCTGGTGGGCAGACTCTAAAGCACTGCTGAGAATGTTTTATATGCTAATTCAATCACCCTTAAACCCATGTTTGAGTTATATTGCATCCTTTTTATTATTGTTGTTAATCCTCAATCAAGGATACTTTTTTCATTTATATTTAGAGAGAGTGGAAGGGAGGGAGGGAGAGATAGAGAGAGAAAGAGATGGATGAGAGAGAGACACACTGATTGGTTGCCTCCTGAACTCACCCTGACCAGGCCCTGGGATTGAACCCACAACCCAGGTATGTGCCCTTGATGGGGAATCAAACCCAAGACCCTTCAGTGTGCAGGTCTACACTCTAACCACTGAACAACACCGCCAGGGCTGCATCCTATTTGTAATGCTATCACAATCCTAATGGCTCTCAAAAGTTGGAAATATAATCTATTCAGTACCTCAATTCAAACTCTATATGAAATATTGACTTTTAAAAATCTGTCAGAATTGGCAGCCTCCACATCTTAGAGATATAAATTGAAATTTTTTATTTGATTATAAGACCAGGGAGACATTTTTCTCTAGGGTTATTGATAGATGTCTCAATCTGTCTTCAGATCAAGCAGACAAGTTTCCAATTTATTCATAGAACACATTTCACACCTCCTCTGTGTCATGTTTAATTTTCTTCCTACAACATATTATATCAAAATGCATAACTGAAATTGGTTCTGTTCTAAATTGCTTAAAAATAACAAAATTATGAAATCAAATTAGTACTGAGGCACTGTTGATACTGAAAGATGTTAATGAAAGATTTTCATTAATTGTTACAGTTATTTATAGGAAAATAAATTCCTACCATACTACTTTTCAGTGTTAAAGTTACTTCCTTTTGAATGATTTTAATTCCACCCCTCTTTAAAAATTTATATGATTTAACAAAATGCATTTGGTCCATAATCCATTTGACTTTTATCATTGGATCATCCTTTCAGTACTCACAAATGTTTTATTATGCCAATTATTTCAATACAATTCAGGATACATGTTGTCTAAAGTGTTGAAATAATTTTCTTTAGAAAATATAAATAAGGGGAGGAGAAAATGGCGGAGGCCTAGACGGACGTGTTGGTGCTTTGTCCCGGACCAGATGGGGCCGAGCAGCTGAAACGGGTAACAATCAGCCCGATCAAGCTGGGGAGGTTCAGCTGAGAGACAGTCTGCAGCCAGGAAAGACAGAAAACTTCTAAAAAATGCGGATGGTTGGAGATTGAGGCTGAAACCTCCCTCTGGGCGCCAGCGCAGCGGCGGGACCGCGCCATCTCAGGCAGCGTTCACCGGCATCCAGAGATCGGCTACTAGCCCGGCGGCTACTGACCCGGAGGCAGCGATTCGCAAACAGCGCGACTGCAAGAGCCAAGGGGAGACCTGAACCCCTCCACGGAAAGGTTGGACTTGCCTCGAAGATTCAAGCAACAGCGGCCTCCTGATCACCACACGCTCTGCCTGGGGAACAGTTGCTGCGTCTGAAGCCTCCCTCCACCAGCCAGAAGAGCCACCACAACTGTGAACAGCACCCATCAGAGGCCCTGCTATCAACAGAGGAGCCGCTGCTACCACAACCGCCCAAGGAGCAACCACAGACCGAGGAGCCACTGCCACCCAGGGAGCAGCCACTGCCACCCAGGGTCCAGCCACTGAACGATTCAACAACTAGTAATGTCAGTGAGATCAAACATGGGTAGACAAAGAAACCCCCAAAGGAAAGAAAAGGAGGACTCGCCAGAAAAGCAGCTAAGTGAGACAGAGATATGCAACATGACGGAAAAAGAATTCAGAATAAGGTTCCTAGAGTACATGCACCGGATGTTCAAGAAGCAAGAAGAAACAGATGAAAAACTCAACTACGTATGCAAGAAGCTAGAAGAAACAGGTGAAAAAATCAACAACTTAAGTAAGTCCCAAGAAGAAATGAAGAGCGACATAGCTGCAATAAAAAACACCATTGAAAGTATCAACAGTAGACTGGGAGAAGCGGAGGACCGAATCAGTGAATTAGAAGACAAGGAAGCAAAACACACTCAAACTGTACTGCAAATGGAGAAAAAAATTAAAAGGCAGGAGGAGAGCCTAAGGGAACTTTGGGACAACATGAAACGAAGCAACATACGAATAATAGGGGTGCCAGAACAACAGAAAGATGAACATGGATTAGAAAACCTATTCGAAGAAATAATATCAGAAAACTTCCCTGAGGTGGGGAAGAAAAAAGTCACACAAGCCCAGAGAGTCCCAAACAAGGTGAACCCGAAAAGACCCACACCAAGACACATCATAATTACCATGGCAAATGTTCAGGATAAAGAGAGAATCTTACAGGCTGCAAGAGAGAGGCGGAAAGTAACATACAAGGGATCTCCCATTAGATTATCAAATGATTTCTCAACAGAAACACATCAGGCCAGAAAAGAATGGACGGAAATCTACAAAGTGATGCAAAGCAAAGGACTGAATCCAAGAATACTCTATCCAGCAAGGCTATCATTCAAAATTGAAGGGGAAATAAGAAGCTTCACAGACAAAAAAGGGCTAAGGGAGTTTATCACCACCAAGCCAGCCATGCAAGAAATGCTAAAGGGACTGTTGTAAAAGAAGAAATATCAAGCTCAGAAAGAAAACAGCCACACACACACACAAAAAAGAAATGGCTACAAACAAGTACCTTTCAATAATAACTTTAAATGTAAATGGACTAAATGCTCCAAATAAAAGACACCGAGTGGCTGAATGGATAAAAAAACATGACCCATACATCTGCTGTCTACAAGAGACCCACCTCATTGGAAAGGACTCACACAGACTGAAAGTGAAGGGATGGAAAAATATCTTTCACGCAAATGGAAAGGAAAAGAAAGCTGGGGTAGCAATACTTATATCTGACAAAATACATCTCAAAGTGAAGGCCATAACCAGAGATAAGGAAGGCCACTTCATAATACTAAAGGGATCAATACAACAAGAAGATATAACCCTGGTAAACATATATGCACCCAATGCAGGAGCACCCACATACATAAGAAAACTTCTGGAAGATATCAGGGGAGATATCGACAATAACACAATCATAGTAGGGGACTTTAATACACCACTGACATCACTGGATAAATCCATTAGACAAACAATCAGCAAAGAAACAGCAATCCTAAATGACTCACTAGATCAGATGGACTTAATTGACATCTTCAGAACACTACACCCCACAGCTGCGGAATATACATTCCTCTCAGGTGCTCATGGGACATATTCAAAAATAGACCACATATTGGGTCACAAGCAAAGTCTCCACAAATTCAAGAAGATTGAGATCATAAAAAGCATCTTCTCAGACCATGATGGCATAATGTTAGAAATAAACTACAATAAAAACAACCCAAAATACTCAAACACTTGGAAGCTGAATAGCATGTTATTAAATATTGATTGGGTTACCGATGACATCAAAGAAGAAATTAAAAACATCCTGGACACTAATGACAATGAAAACACAACAATCCAAAACCTCTGGGACACAATGAAAGCAGTCCTGAGAGGGAAGTTTATAGCTCTACAGGCCTATCTCAAAAAACAAGAAAAAATGGTAGTTAATCATCTAACTCTACAACTCAAAGAATTAGAAAGAGAGCAACAAGAAAACCCCAGAGTGAGCAGAAGGAAGGAGATAATAAAGATTAGAGCAGAAATCAATGACATAGAGACCAAAAAAACAATACAGAAAATCAATGAAACCAAGAGCTGGTTCTTTGAAAGGATAAACAAGATTGACAAACCACTCGCCAGGCTCACCAAGAAGCAAAGAGAAAGGTCCCAAATAAACCAAATCAGAAATGATAGAGGCGAAATAACAACAGACCCCACAGAAATACAAATGATTGTTAAACAATACTACGGGCAACTCTACTCCAACAAACTAGACAACCTGGAGGAAATGGACAAATTCCTAGAAAAATACAACATTCCAAAACTCAATCAGGAAGAATCTAAAAACCTCAATAGGCCAATAACTATGGAAGAAATTGAAGCAGTCATCAGAAAGCTTCCAGCAAACAAAAGTCCAGGGCCAGACGGCTTCACAGGGGAGTTCTACCAAACATTCAAGGAAGAACTAAAACCTACCCTCCTCAGACTACTACAAAAAATTCAAGAGGAAGGAACACTTCCAAGCTCATTCTATGAAGCCAGCATCACCCTAATACCAAACCCAGGTAAAGACATCACAATGAAAGAGAATTACAGGCCAATATCCCTCATGAACATAGATGCCAAAATCCTCAACAAAATCTTAGCAAATCGGATCCAGCAGTACATCAGAAGGATCATACACCATGACCAAGTAGGATTTATCCCAGAGATGCAAGGATGGTACAACATCCGTAAATCAATAAATGTGATACATCACATAAACAAATTGAAAGAAAAAAACCACATGGTCATATCAATTGATGCAGAAAAAGCATTCGACAAAATCCAACACCCATTTTTGATAAAAACTCTCAGAAAGGTGGGAATAGAAGGATCATACCTCAACATAATAAAAGCCATATATGACAAGCCCACAGCCAACATCATACTCAATGGTCAAAAACTAACACCATTTCCCCTAAGAACAGGAACAAGACAGGGATGCCCACTCTCACCACTCCTGTTCAACATAGTACTGGAAGTATTAGCCATTGCAATTAGGCAAGAAGAAGAAATAAAAGGCATCCAAATTGGAAAAGAGGAAGTAAAACTGTCCTTATTTGCAGATGACATGATATTATACATACAAAACCCTAGAGACTCCATCAAAAAGCTACTAGACTTAATACATGAATTTGGCAATGTAGCAGGATACAAAATTAACCCCAAGAAATCTGAGGCATTTCTATACACCAATAGTGAACTTTCAGAAAGAGAGATTAGAAAAACAATCCCATTTACCATCGCACCAAAAAAATTAAGATACCTAGGAATAAACTTAACTAAAGAGGTTAAAGACCTCTACTCAGAAAACTACAGGACGCTGAAAAAAGAGATAGAGGAAGACATAAACAGATGGAAGAACATACCATGTTCTTGGATTGGTAGAATCAACATCATTAAAATGTCCATACTACCCAAAGCAATCTATAAATTCAACGCACTTCCCATTAAAATACCAATGGCCTTCTTCAAAGATCTAGAACGAACTCTCCAAAAATTCATCTGGAATAAAAAAAGACCCCGAATAGCTGCAGCGATCCTGAGAAAGAACAAAGTAGGTGGGATCTCAATGCCAGATATCAAACTGTATTACAAAGCCACTGTTCTCAAAACTGCCTGGTACTGGCACAAGAACAGACATATAGACCAGTGGAATAGAATAGAGAGTCCAGAAATTAGCCCGAACCAATATGCTCAATTAATTTTTGACAAAGGAGGCATGAACATACAATGGAGCCAAGATAGTCTCTTCAATAAATGGTGTTGGGAAAATTGGACAGATATATGCAAGAAAATGAAACTAGACCACCAACTTACACCATACACAAGAATAAACTCAAAATGGGATAAAGGACTTAAATGTACGACAGGAAACCATAAAAATTCTAGGAAGAATACAAAGGCAACAAAATCTCAGACTTATGGCAAAACAATTTCTTCACTGATACAGCTTCTAGGGCAGTTGAAACTAAAGAGAAACTGAACAAATGGGACTACATCAAAATAAAAAGCTTCTGCACAGCAAAAGAAACCATCAACAAAACAACAAGAAAACCCACCTTCTTGGGGAAA
>NW_005871436.1:137976-159001 GCF_000147115.1 Myotis lucifugus | reverse complement strand
AAAATACAGTACTACACCTTCGGGAACATAGCTGGTGGGCAGACTCTAAAGCACTGCTGAGAATGTTTTATATGCTAATTCAATCACCCTTAAACCCATGTTTGAGTTATATTGCATCCTTTTTATTATTGTTGTTAATCCTCAATCAAGGATACTTTTTTCATTTATATTTAGAGAGAGTGGAAGGGAGGGAGGGAGAGATAGAGAGAGAAAGAGATGGATGAGAGAGAGACACACTGATTGGTTGCCTCCTGAACTCACCCTGACCAGGCCCTGGGATTGAACCCACAACCCAGGTATGTGCCCTTGATGGGGAATCGAACCCAAGACCCTTCAGTGTGCAGGTCTACACTCTAACCACTGAACAACACCGCCAGGGCTGCATCCTATTTGTAATGCTATCACAATCCTAATGGCTCTCAAAAGTTGGAAATATAATCTATTCAGTACCTCAATTCAAACTCTATATGAAATATTGACTTTTAAAAATCTGTCAGAATTGGCAGCCTCCACATCCTAGAGATATAAATTGAAATTTTTTATTTGATTATAAGACCAGGGAGACATTTTTCTCTAGGGTTATTGATAGATGTCTCAATCTGTCTTCAGATCAAGCAGACAAGTTTCCAATTTATTCATAGAACACATTTCACACCTCCTCTGTGTCATAAGTTTAATTTTCTTCCTACAACATATTATATCAAAATGCATAACTGAAATTGGTTCTGTTCTAAATTGCTTAAAAATAACAAAATTATGAAATCAAATTAGTACTGAGGCACTGTTGATACTGAAAGATGTTAATGAAAGATTTTCATTAATTGTTACAGTTATTTATAGGAAAATAAATTCCTACCATACTACTTTTCAGTGTTAAAGTTACTTCCTTTTGAATGATTTTAATTCCACCCCTCTTTAAAAATTTATATGATTTAACAAAATGCATTTGGTCCATAATCCATTTGACTTTTATCATTGGATCATCCTTTCAGTATTCACAAATGTTTTATTATGCCAATTATTTCAATACAATTCAGGATACATGTTGTCTAAAGTGTTGAAATAGTTTTTTTTAGAAAATATAAATAAATACGCTATACAGCTACATTCTTTCCAGAACATTCTATTCTCTGTATATAGAGATAGCAATGCTAATCCATTATCAGTAGGAATTGTTCTGCTTATTGTGAAGAAGGGTCGATAGTTCAAAAAATTTTTTTAAATATATTTTCATTGATTTCAGAAAAGAAGGGAGAGGGAGAGAGAGATAGGAACATCAGTGATGAGAGAGAATCATTGATCGGCTACCTCCTGTGCACCCCCCACTGGGAATCAAGCCCAAAACCCGGGCATGTGCTCTGACCAGGAATCAAACCATAACCTCCTGGTTCATGGGTCGACACTCGAACACTGAGCCACACCAGCTAGGCTAGTTCAGCATTTTTGCTTTCCCAAAATCTTTTTTTTTTTAGATGCTCAGAGAGTGTAGCTTTCTCTCAGCAATGCTAACTGGACCATGTAGGAACTAAATTAGTAATTGAGGTCACATTAGTACAATGTTAATAACCTGAGTTTTCAAACTGAGACACTTTCTATTTTGGGCAGTACTCCCTCAGGGGTCATGACAAATACCCAATTAACCTGGCTTCGTCAAAACAGAGAATTCACTGGCTCTTGGAATAACTATCAAGACCAGAGGCATGGCTGGCTTCAAATACAACTAAATTCGATAGCTCAAAACAGAACTTCAGGGCCTGGAGCCTCACACGCTATGTCTGAGCTCATTTTCTCTGGTCTGACTTCTTTCCAGGCAGCCTTCGTCCACAGTATGAACCTACACAGCTTCAGACTTACATCAGCCAGTTAGCAATCCCAATAGAAAGAGTGTCTGTTTCCGAATTCCTGGGCAGGACACACATATGCCCATTTTTTCAATCAAGTACAATGTCTGGGGATAGAAGGAACACTCTCACTGACCAGGATCAGGTGACAGGCCCACCTCTGGTTTCAGCAGATGGGGTCGGTCGCTCTTGAAGCCCAAACTAAGAATGGAAGGGTTATTTCCCCATCGGGAAATCTGAGTGCTGGCCCAGAAGAAAGGGGAATGGTGCTGGGCAGGCCAGAACAACAGCTATCACTCTGCTCTCTGTGGATGGCTGTCTAAAAGGACTAAGAGGGAGCTGGCCCTACGTCCCTTGAAACCTTCAGTGAGCCCCAGGTTGGTACAAAATGACAGACAAAAAAGCTTCCCCCAAAGCAAAAAGAGCAAGTGGCTCTCTGTGTGCGGATGCGGGTTCTCATCCCAGGTCTGTCATTACTTAAAGAAAAGACTTTGAGAAAGTTGTTGACTGCTCTAGGCCCATTTCCTCACCATTTACTACAACTCCCTGGACCAGACCCCAGCCACAAGGGTCTTCAAGAGTGATCCTCTCCCTGAAACATTCTCAGCCTAAGGTTTAACACACAGAGTCCACCAATTTATCCCCCTACAAACCCATCTGAATGATTCTCAGATCCCTCAAGGGAGCACAGCCCTCACCACACACACACACACACACACACACAGACACGCACACACACACACACACCCCCCAAAAAATTCACACCTTTTCCTCCTTTTATGTTCTGTACCTCGGTGGGCAACCCCACACACCAGCTAAAGTTATAAGCCAGGCCTGGCTGGTTTGGCTCAGTGGATGGATCGTCGGCCTGCGGACTGAAGGGTCCCAGGTTCAATTCCGGCCAAGGGCATGTACCTCGGTTGCAGGCACATCCCCAATAGGGGCTGTGCAGGAGGCAGCTGATCGATGTTTCTCACTCATCGATGTTTCTAACTCTCTATCCTTCTCCCTTTCTCTCTGTAAAAAAAATCAATAAAATATATTTAAAAAAAAAATAAAGTTATAAGCCAGAAATTCTCTAAAATAACCTGACATACCCACCTGACATAGGTCCCCTTCTCACCTTAGAGTTCATAAATAGGTTGGTTCCAAAGGATCCGTGGATCTCCTGGATTTATGCACATAATTATGTGTGTGTGCACACATGCGTTTGTATTTTGACTCTTTTCTAAAGAATTTAAAAGGGTGCTCAAACTTATCCCCCTAAAAAAAAAATAGGTTAAAAACGCTGTTTTAGGCCCTCACTGGGATGGCCCAACTCTCCCATGACATCCCTGACTCTCAAGCGTCATATGCCCTTTATGGTGGTTTTTCAACATGGCCTCAGAGTCTTTGATACTGATGAATTCTTGGTCACTTCATGCGGAGAGGATGGTGCCGTGGACTGCTGCAAGTGTACTTGGATCAGCTCAGCACCCTTTCCTAGCCTTCTTCTCATCCTGTGGGGAACTCCTCCCCCATACACCTGATCCTGGTGGGAAATTCAATCACAGAACCTCACTCCTCCCCACCACAGGAGAGGGCATCTGAATATCCTACACCCAGTAATTGGTTCCAAATGGGCATGTGAATTGCCTTAGCTCAAGGTCCCTACAAAACAGAGCTTGTGGCAAAACTGAAATGTCAATAGTGTTGAGAGTGTAACCCTAAGGACTCAAGAGGAGAAAAAAGGGGGGAGGGGAATAATAAGACTGGAAAGGAAGGAAAGAAAAAATACGGTTGTGCATTACTGAGATGGCTACGGTGCCACCAAACTCCGGTTGTCTTGAAGGACATCTCCAGAGAAGCAGTGTGAACTCTGTCTCAGCAGTCCATCGGGGAGGAGACAGGGAATAACTCGTCAACCAGCTCCTGCCAATCTCCTGGGACATTAAACCCCACACCTTGGGTTGTGTCACCTCCAGGGAGCCACTGAGAAGCCAGCTCCCACAGCAGCAGTGGCAGCATGAGCTGCTGACACTTCCTATCAGTTTGGTTTGCCTGTTGTGGATGATACCTCAGGCCGGGCTGGGCAAGCCAGTGCACATACAAAAGTGCCAAAAAATTTCTGAAGCTTTTTTTTGCTTCAATCATAACAGAGAAATCCCAGGGGTAATAGGCAATAGACACAAGTGAGAAATAATGAGGTGCCATCTGCTCTTTCCATGAGTGACATGGGCCACCAACTGGCTGAGCAGGCAACACTTTACAAGAATAGGACATCTCCTCATTGAAGATGGAAACATCTTTTCTGGAGTCTAGAAGAATGTGGTTGGTGCTGCATGAATTCCCTGGAGCACTGAGCACCAATGAGTATTCAATACTTAGCATACTGTCTGACTCAGATCTAAATATGTGAAGAATGGATGAATGGGCGCGCACGTACAGTGCGATTGAAACTTCGTGGCCCATGCACAGAAGTTGGTATTTTGTGGAAGAGCCACACTCAAGGGGCCAAAGAGCTGCATGTGGCTTGCGAGCTGCGGTTTGCCGAGCCGCAGTTTACCGACCACTGGCCTAGGTGTGTAGTAGGCAATACCATGTAAGTTTGTGTGATGTTTGCATAATGACCCACTTCTCAGGAGTATCCCATCATTGACTGATGCACCCCTGAAGGCATAAGTTATGTTATTAACAACTTAATTCTATGAAGAAAAATACCAGCTTATTTGACTTACATGAAGAGAACTTCACACTGCTTTACAAAAGGCACTCCTGCCCTTCGGGGTTGCTGACACCAAGCGGTGCCTGCCCCAGGGGAAGGGATGAAGCAGACACTGGCCAGGAGCCAGTACAAAAGCTCTTGACTCATTACTTTTCTGCTTCCTTCAGAGGCTCCTGCAGGGGCTTTGTGGCCTCAGCTCACCTTCCTTTCCACCTCATTTCACTCCCTCTTCCCCCCAGACTTTCACAATGTTGCTGTTTTCTCTTCCATCAGAGCACAGTTGGGAAGGTGCCTGCTCACAGGGAAGAGCTAGCAGATGTTTGCCACTGACATCCCACCATCCTTCGAACAAGTTTATCCCCTCTCACTTTTCACTCACCCAGCTGCCCAAAATATTAAAATACCACTGAGTCGTCATGTTTTTGTGTGTAAGATAAATAAAACACAGCCTTCTTGGGTCTAAGGTCTAGCTCATTCCTGTGACCCACTGCAAATCAAGTGACCAAAAGCATTGAAAACCAGATAGCAAAATACTCTAAAAACCTAGACTTCATCTCCCCAAAGCCCCTAATTGTTCCCTGTTTCCAAAAACAAAACAACGGCAGAGCTTTCTGAGCTGGCTCCTGCCCCTCCTGTCACTTCTCTCCTCTTGCTCACCTCCTGCCGTTTCACTTGCCATTAAATTCCAACTTCACAAATAATTTACAAGTTTTCCAGATCTTCTCTCCACTTCTTTCCCCCATCAGCACTGTCAAGGCGTCGGTGTCAGAGGCAGGGAAAGTCCTGTAATAGTCCGACTTCGGTATCTGTCACGTTTTCTTTGTTGCACTTCGGTGCCATCATTTTCTCCGGAGGGTGTCCATCATCTTAGAGGCCATCTGTGCATCGTAGCCGATGTACATGCGCTTGCCACTAGGTGGCGATAGAGCACCACCTTCGTCCCTTCACTGTCAGCCCAGGAAAAAGACGTGAATTCGCGCCCAGAGGGAAATCATGACCAACTTTCCTTCTGCGTCAGAAGGCACTGAACCTTCTGTCTCGTGGCAAAGGAAGCCAGGCAACGGGCCTCCAAGGTGCGTTCAAGTTAACGATTTATTGATTTTGTTGGCTGGTGTTTTCACGAAATCCTTGGTTTGATTTAACTGAGCTTCGGCCGTTTCGTTGTTGTTTTTAATTGGTTAGTCTTGCTTGAATTCTAAACAAAGGAAAATAAGCCTCCTTGTTTATCATTAACTACCGTGGGTCCGGTGGTTCTGTGGATTCTAACAGAACTGGCTGGAAGTGGGGGGACGGGGGGGAGGAGTGGCGGGGAGTGGCTGAAGGGTTGAGAAGAGGGAAAAAAGCAGCAATGCTAATGAGGAAAAGCCTGTGGACAGGCAGCTAACCCCCAGGTAAAGCAACGCTAGGCGGTGACCACAGGCTGGGCCCCTAAACCTCAGCATCTGTTCACACAGATCCCATGTCAGAGGAGACTGGGAGGGTGAGTTGGCACCACAATTTCATGTGCAAATGACAGCCACAGCCAATGCACAACCCCCCCTCCCTCCCCTACCCCCACCCCCCCAAAAAAGGTTTGTTGAGTTCCTGAAAGGCCCAGATCCTTGGAGGCTCCTGCTGAAGATTATGATACCCAGCTTATTGTTTTCACGATCAATCTGATTTATAGCATAAACTGCAAATTTAAGGCCATAAAACAATACAATACTTACATGTATGAAGCTATCTCGAGGGAAATGTAACTTGCATTGGTTTTATGTTTTGCTCAGCCATGGCATGTTCTAGAAGTCATCTGTGTCCTCTTTAGGAGGGTAACTCTCCAGTGGGTCTCTAAAATATAAGGAGGGGAGGGGGGAAATGGAGCTGGAGTCCATGAAAGGGGCTGACTCAGACCCTCTGTATTGTGGGGGCAAAGTGTGTGACTGTCCCTGGAGAAGGAGACCATTCGAGTGTCCCCAGGTGCCGCCCGCCTCCTAGAATGGCAGGTGAATGAGTTGAAATCGCAGAACTGTCAGAGCTGTGTCCCTGTGAGCCCAAGGGGGCCCGGGGCCAGCCTGCCCTCAGAGGTCCACCGAGACCAGCACAGACCTCACTCCGCATCCCACCAGCATCCGTCTGTCAGACCATCAGCGTCCTCACTGATCCAGGCCACTTTGTGGAGGTAGGTAAGGGACATACAGCTCAAAGCAGCAAATGGGGGCTGAAATCTAGCCCAGGTTTCAGTCCACCAGGTTGTGTCTGCTCAGAGGGGCAGCCTTTTCTTAACTGTAGAAAGCCTCTGCGGGGCTCAGACGCGGCTCTGACAGGGACAGTGTGTGACAAGGAGGAGCAGGGGCAACAGCAAACTGATCAACTTTGGCTTGGCCACCAACCACCTACCCCTCCCCTTAGGGCGCTCTAGCCCTTGGGTTCTTGAACAGCTGGAGAAGGGGTAGCCCCAGGAAGGAGATACCCGTTTTTCTGCTAGTCAGGAACATACCATCTTGGGTTACTTTTAGTTCTTTAAAGAGATGAAACCATGTTTATACTTCTTTAAGCCAAACTGAGGCTTAAAGAGGTTAAGCAACTGTTACACAGATGACAAATGAAGGGACCCAGGTCTTTTCCCCAATACTCTAACCTGATAGATTTTGGAGCAATTGTCCTGCTTTAATAATTGTTTCATGTTGCCTCACAGATGAGCTATGAGATATTATAGTCGATTCCACCATAAATCTATCATTAAAAATAAATTTTGCAAATGAATTACTCATTTGGCTAGCCGAGGCCTTAGACAAATTCCTTGAACCAAAATCTTCCTTGTCTACAAAATGCGCACAGTGAGAGGTTGACTTAGATGATTTCTAAGAGCTTTCCCCTTTGCAGACTTCCCATCATCTCAACAAAAATAAGCTTTATGGACATATCAGAAATTAAAGCCGCCTCACAGCAGACCTGCCAGGATTTATTATCCTGGTTGTACATTTCCGATAACCTTATCTAGAGGGATGAGGCCTCTTGGACAGGCTCACTCCCCTCAGAAGTGGGAAGCCAGGAGGCATTATCATCTGGCTCCGAAGCCCACGCTCACAGATGCTCCGGGCTGCCTGCATTAGTCATGCGCACAAGACAGCTGCTCCTTGAGCTCCAGGGCCAGAATTGCCCACTGTAATTCAGTCCAACATACTGCATCCTGGGAGTGTGGGGGCTCAGTCACCCCAAGATGTGCCTTTGTGATACGTGGATTTTGAGCTAAAGACAATCAAGTCTCTGTGGGCTCAACAGAAACTTCTGCCCACCCCCAGCCCACCTTTAATTACCTAGAAGAATTTTAATTAGGGCCTTGCTCATAGTAAGAGAGTATCAGAGAGAAGGGGTGGCCCCAGAAAGGAGCTATCTCTATTGCAGAGCAAACTTCTATTGAACTAAACATCTTATCACCCTGCAATGATTCTCTAAAGTCCCAAGGTGCCTTACCTCCTCCTTAGCTCAGAATGTCATATATGCCTCATCCTCTTTCAGTCTCTGAACCTCTCACGTATTCAGGGTTTCTGACTCTCTCCTGCAGGGTTCCTGTGTGCACAAAATTCAATGTGATTTTCTCTTATCAATCTTTCTCATGTCGACTTGATTATTCAACAAGAAAAAAGAACCAGAGGAGGGAAGGGGGAGTTTTTCCCTTTCTCCACAGGAGGAACTCTCCATCATTCACACATTAGTGAAGATTTGTTCAAATATGGCCATTCAAGGAACGTGGTATTTGGTGGAGGCTTGAGAATGCAAGTAATTTGGAAAGCAAGACATATTATTTGACAGGTAGCCAGAGGGAGAATAGGAGCTGCCATGGCATGAGAAAACAGGCTCCCGGAAGGTTGTGGAAGGCATCGTAGAGTAATAGTTGCAAACCAGTGGCCTGCAGGCCATATGTGGCCCACAGATGTATTTTGGTTAGCACCGCACATTTTTATAACTGAACGAGTTGCCAACATTTTTAGATATTTTCTTTCTTTAAAAAAATCCAAATTTCCAGCCCAGACTGTGCATTTCCATGTAATAACAATAAGCTGTGACTGAGAGTCATATGCCCTTGGATCGCCATGCCTCTGAGTCACCATTCCATCTCATTTAATTAATTTAACTTAGCTGCCTCATTATCCACTCCACACAGGCATTTGAGGTTTAGAACCTTATCCTAGAGGCATTGAATTGAGAGGGGGAAGGACAGTGGCTCTAGCAAGTAGGATGGGGCAAGTCAGAAAGGACAACAGGACACTACTACAGACAACTTCTCATAATTCAGAATTTTGAAAACGACATTGGCCAGGTTCTGCCTCAGTTCAGCAAAGAGCTCAAGCTAAGCATGAAGATAGTTTAAATGTGATACTGAGACAAATGCTCAGAGTGCTGAAAATTAGCCTTAGGACCACCCCACTCATTTCACCTGCTCATATGTTGTTCTGCCTCTCTGATATCCCGTTACAGTCCTTACTTAATTTCCGCATTCCTCCAAAAGAATTCACTGAAGTCCCAGTCCCGAGACTCATTCTCAAATTCCAGTGTCCACTTGTTATGTCATGGAGTCAGATGCCCCATTGTGGAAGTCACATTGTTGACCGTATTATTTTTTAACATTCTCAGAAATCACAAATAGTTTATTAGACAAAGGTTGTTGTCTGATTTTGGACTCTGAGCAGAAGGAAAAACAGCTCCTGTGAGAATTCAGAACCACAGCTTGGACCTTATTCAAGCCCAACATATATATACACGTATATATATATGTGTATATCCTATATAATAAAAGCCTAATATGCTAAGTGTCTGGTCATCCGGTCGGCCCTTCAACCAATCAAAGCATAATATGCTAATGATATGCTAAGGCTGCTCAACTGCTAGCTATGACGTGCACTGACCACCAGGGGGCAAATACTCCAACCAGTAGGTTAGCTTGCTGTGGGGGTCTGGCTGATCGGGACTGAGTGAGATGGGCTGGACACACCCTGGAGCCCTCCTGCAGTCCCTCTCCACCTGGCCAACCTCCTGCGTCCCTCCCCGGCCCAAAATGTGCACCGGTGGAGTCCCTTGGCCTGGCCTGCTCCCTCTTGCAATCTGGGATCCTTTAGGGGATGTCGGAGAGCCCGTTTCAGCCGGAAGGCAGAATGACTGATCGCTATGACGCACACCAAGGGGCAGATGCACAATGTAGGAGCTGCCCCCTGGTGGTCATTGTGCTCCCACAGACAGAGCACCGCTCAGCCAGAAGCCAGGTTCACAGCTGGCGAGTGCAGCAGCGGTGGCAGGAGCCTCTCCCACCTCCGCAACAGCACTAAGGATGTCCAAGGGCTCCTGGACTGCAAGACAGCACAGGCAGGCTGAGGGACCCACCCTATCACCAAGTGCATGAATTTTGTGCACCGGACCTCTAGTAATATATATATATATATATATATATATATATATATATATATATAACCTTCATAATACAGAAACCTCCAAGCCAAGAAACTAATCTGAAAGCTAGCCCCAACTTTATAATACATGTGAATCTGAGACTAGGCAGAAGCATATGTGATGATAAATCCTCCAACAAAACTGTACTACTGCCCCAAATGTAAAAACTTCCTGAACAATCAGCTCTCACTTCAAAATTATAAAATTGATGAGAAAAAAAATTGCACCAAGAACAAAAGTCAACATACACAACAGATATCAATTTTAGATCCTCTAAAATTTCATTTAAAAGAGTCATCTGAGTTTAAGGAAGTATGTTTAAGATTAATAAAAACATAGAAGAAAAGACTAAATACATAGACACTCTAGGGAAAAAGCCAGGGCCAAACAGAGCTTTTTAAATTATGGAAAAGACTGTCATTGAAATTCAAAATTAAATTGTTCAGTTAAGCAGCAAATTCAATGTAACTGAGTAGAGGTTTAGTGAACATAAAGATATGAGGAATTTACATAGCATGAAACAGAGAGTTAGAAAGATGGAAAATATAAAAGAGAGGTGAGATATAAAGAATGAAAATAAATGATCTTACCTGTTTCTAATAAAAGTTCTAGATGGAACTCATACAATAAAACACTGCAACAAGAATGAATAAATTATAGCTACAAACAACAGTATGGATAATTTCATAATGTTGAGTGAAAGAGAAACAAAAGTATACATACCACATGGTTTCTTTTTTTTTTTTTTTAAGCTCAAAAACAGGTAAAACTAATCTATAGTGATTGAAGTCAAGACATGCTTACCTTTAATGGGAGAGGTCTATGTGACCAGAAGGAGCTGGAATTGTTCTGTTTCTTAGTCAGGGTGCTGGTTAAAAATGGGTGTTCAAACATTTTAGTATTCATCAAACTGAACACTTATGCTTTGTGCATGTGTCTATGTATATTATTCTTCAATAAAAGTTTACATTTTTAGCCCTAGCTGGTTTTGCTCAGTGGGTTGAGTGTCGGCCTGCAGACTGAAGGGTCCTGGGTTCGATTCCAGTCAAGGGCACATGCCCAGGTTGCAGGCTTCATCCCCAGTGTGGGGCGTGTGGAGGGCAGCTGATCAATGATTTTCCCTCATCGTTGATGTTTCTAGCTCTCTCTCCCTTCCTCTCTGAAATCAATAAAAAATATATTATTTTTAAAAAAGATATCTGATTTAAAAAATTATAATTTTAGAAAAAATGGTTAAGATAGAGAGAATAGAGAAAATGGGGCAAAAGCAACATTCTAAGCTATCAAGTCTATTTTTCTGGAAATGACAAAAGGCATGAATCTGCAGATTCAAGACAATAGTAAATTCTGAGCAGAATAAGTAAAAATAAATCCACTCCTAATCATAGTGTAGTAAAACCGCAGCAAGCAACCATAATGAGATCGATTGCAGACTACAACGGTAACAAAATAAATTTTAAACACTGGAATAATATCTTCAAAGTGCTGAGAGAAAATAACTGTCAGCTTGGAATTCTAGACCCAACTGAAATGCCACTCAAGAGTGAGGACATAATAAAGACATTTTCAAATCAAGACTATTTGAGGTGTACTTGAGGAAGAAGAAATCTAAACCCAGAAGTAAAGAGTAACCTATAAGAAGCAAAGAAGTATATAATATTGGGTAAATATTAAGTAAATCTAAACATAATGAATAATTAAAGTATGTAAAAACAAGAGAAGGAGCCATTATGGGTTGACTTGTATCTCCCAAATTTTCATATGTTGAAGTCCTCAGCTTCAGTACCTGAAAATGTGGCCTTATTTGAAAACAGGGTCATTACAGATGTGATTCGTTAGGTTAAATGAGGTCATTCAGGTGGGTCCTAATCCAAACTGGTGTCCTTATAAAAGAGAAAAATTTGGACACAGACAGAGGACACTGTGAGATAAAGGCAGAGGTCGGGGTGATGTTTCCCACAAGCCAAAGAATGCCAAACATTGCCAGAAACTGACAAGAACATGGAAGAGTTTTTCCCTCCAGTTCTCAGAATCCTACCTTGATCTTGGACTTTTAGCTTCCACAACTGTGAGACAATAAACTTTGTTGTTTTAGCCACCCAGATGGTTGTACTTTGTTATGGCAGCCCTAGGAAATTAATATAGGGACTGCAATTGATGCTGGAGACCTATTGCATTTCAAATGGGAGGGCAGAGGAGAGATTAGAGGTAAAATGTTCTTGAATATGTAGGACGAAGGTAAAGAGAATGATTAACTTTGGTCTTTTTAATATCAAGTATGTATGTTAAATCTTAAGAGTAGTCACCAAAAGAATAGAAATAAAATGTGTAGCTTCTAAGCCAGCAGAAAGGCCAGAGAGAGGCAAAGAACAAGTACACACACACAAAAAAGATAGATGATAGAAATATACCTATAATTAATCAGTAATTAGAATACATATAAAATGACTAAACTTTGCATTAAAAAAAAGTTTCCTGTCCATGGATGAAAGGGAGAGAACAGGAGAGAGGAGTGGAAGGAAGAGAAGGGAAGGGAAGGGAAGGGAAGGGAAGGGAAGGGAAGGGAAGGGAAGGGAAGGGAAGGGAAGGGAAGAGTTTTTAATTGGACAGATTTCATCTATAACTCTGGTCTTGATGTACTGACATTTTCAATTTTCCATCACATTGCTATGCCTACTCCATAACCCTACTTATAGATTTTAAAATACATTTACTGTAAAAATCCCACTTTTCAACACAATCTAGACTGGTAGTTGCTTGGTGAATTTTTTTTCTTTAAGGTGAACATTTTATTTAAAAAAGAATACTACATAATTTTCACTTTGATTTCAAATGTAATTTTTGAGCAGGCAGTTGATTAGTAGATAATCTCTCCACATGAATAATGCACAAAATTTAGATGCCATCTCATTTCTCCAACACCCAAGCCATGTTTCACTTACTGTAAAACTCATGGCACTTCATGCAAATTATGCAGTTCAGATCAAAGCCATTTTTTTTAGTTTAGAGCCTGTGACTTGATTTCCCATCATCGCTCTTGATTTTAAACCAAATCTCTGATCATCACCTATGTTTGCTATTCTGACGAACTTTAAGAATTGTTCCCCAGTCATTAGTAGTTGCCTCACCTACACCTAATTCAACAGCCCTTTTTAGTCACTTGCCTTTAAGTGTTTCTCAATCCATTCTATTAAGTTTTCATTTTAAAAAAGACAACTCTTGCCCTGGCCAGCATCAACCTATCAACCAGGACATAACAGTTTGATTTCCGGTCAGGGCACATGCCTGGGTGGTAGGCTCAATCCCCAGTGTGGGGCATGCAGGAGGCGGCCAATCAATGTGTTTCTATTTCTCTCTCCCTCTCCCTTCTTCTCTGAAATCAATATATACACTGAGTGGCCAGATTATTATGACTGGCCAGATTATTATGACCACCCCATCAGTACTTCATTGACACTTCCAAAAATACTGAATATTGAAAACTTCCTAAGCAAATACTCTCAAGGTTTTATTATTATTATTATTTGCATAACTAATTCACTTCATTGTGCTGATATATATATTAAAGACAACTCTCTTTCATTTCACCTTTATATTTTTTCAGTTATATATTTCAATAAAGTACTTAATTACAATAACAAATATATCTGGCATAAACATGTACAGAAAAAAAGCAAAACTGATTATTGGTAAGCACTAATTCTAAGGGTGGGGGCCTAAGTGCACAGATTTATAGATTTCTATAAGTCTAAAATGGAAGGCTTGTCCTAGCCAGTGGTTGGCAAACTCATTAGTCAACAGAGCCAAATATCAACAGTACAACGATTGAAATTTCTTTTGAGAGCCAAATTTTTTAAACTTA
The DNA here is from genome assembly GCF_000147115.1 of Myotis lucifugus. Taxonomy (NCBI): domain Eukaryota; kingdom Metazoa; phylum Chordata; class Mammalia; order Chiroptera; family Vespertilionidae; genus Myotis; species Myotis lucifugus. The sequence goes on along the minus strand of NW_005871436.1, from coordinate 145,170 downwards.
AACTGTATAGGTAGGTACATTGTTATTAACTTAATTAGGGTATTCCTAAGGCTTAGGAAGAGCCACACTCAAGGGGCCAAAGAGCCGCATGTGGCTCGAGAGCCGCAGTTTGCCGACCACGGCCCTAGCCGGTTTGGCTCAGTGGATAGAGCATTGGCCTGCGGACCAAAGGGTCCTGAGTTTGATTCCAGTCAAGGGCACATACCTTGGTTGCAGGCTCCTCCCCAGCCCGGGCCCTGGTCAGGGCTCATGCAAGAGGCAACCAATTGATGTGTTTCTCTCCAATTGATCTTTCTCTCTGTCTTTCCCTCTCTCTTCCACTCCACTAAAAATAAATGGGAAAATATCTTATACAAAACAAAACAAACAAATAAAAAAAACACCAAAAAAACCTGAACTATTAATATACACCAAACAATTAAAAATCTATTCCTAAATCTTAATCCTGTTAATAAAATTATAACTTGGCTGAGTAGATAGGTCAAACCTACTACTAGTATTAACCATGTGCTATATAACATTTGCCAAGTCCGAAAAGATGAGAAATAAAATGTGTGCTTTTAAGTGTAAATGAGACATTTATAGAAGAAAATAAGTAAAAGCTATTTAAAATAGATGTAATTATAGAGTAGTTCATTCATTAGAATCACACGAGATTTTAGATATTGCAGATAGCAATGAAGAGTGATTAATGAATCAGCAAGAGGAACCCAAGCTAATTGTATTATTAAAGGTTGGTGTGTGGGGTTTTTTCATTACATTTAAATCAGGTGAGAAAATGCATGTGTATTTACAGCAGGAACCCAGACTTCGTTACCCTTTTCCTCCCCTGGCACCTGTAAAGGTCAAATAGCCCACTTGGGCCTACAGAAAACCTGATTCTCCTGATATTCCTGCTGTGACCCTGAAACACTGACTGGCCTTTTACCACTGCACTATGTGACTTCATTATATACTAGATCAAGGACAGGACTGCAGCCCTGGGGTGATATTGTTCATGCAGGTTCACCCTTCAGGAGTAATTTATGGTGACGCTTTTTATAAGAAGATCTTTTAGAACTCTCTCAGATTATATCCAAAAGACCTTCTCTTATAGTGCCAAACTGTTTTCTACAGAGAACAGTCTAGTGGTCACGTCCATTTAAATATAAGTAGTTTTACCGCAGTACATAATAATCCTAAACAATGAGGGAAGTTACAAAGTGTTCTAGGTTAAAACAAGGTCCCTGGGTAGTACTGCCCCCATTAGAACAGTGCACAGCTGCAGATGAATTGTGTTAACGGCACAGACAAGAACCAGCCTTGCCCAAGGCACAACAAATCGGTGCTGTTTAATCTGAACAACTGAAAGGAAGCTGAACTACCCTTAAAAAAGAGAAACGAAGGAGAGAAGGTCACAATGACCCTTCAATCGCTTGGGATACCAAGGTTACCCAAGTGCCCTAAACACTCCATGAAAGAAAAACGCACGGCGTTTATGTCTACATACCCCAGTCAACCATGACTGAGTAAATAGCTTATTAAAAGCCAGACAGGACATCAGTAAACTGAAAGAGGCAGCCATGGAGAAAGGATACAATTGGTCCACAAGATGAGAATGCATCCCGGGGAAGTTAGGTGAGGTTAGCTAGGAGCAGCCACGTGATGGTTACCTATGGTGAGGGGATACCCAGGATGCTTAGGGTTTGCAAAGACTGGCTTGTGTGGTTTCTTTGTGAGTTGACTGCTTTGCCCTAAACCAGGTGTGGGGAACTTCTGGCCCGCGGGCAGTATAAGGCCCCGAGAAATCATTTGGTCTGGCCCTGCCAAAACATTAGGGGTGAGTTAATTAAATGTTTGACCAGATATACCAGTAGCAGGCTAATTTTTAAGTTGATGATTTGGTATGGCCTGAGAATGATGTTATAAATATCCAAATGGCCCTTGGCAGAGAAAAGGTTCCCCACCATTAATAAATAAATAGCCTTCACCTAACCACAAAGCTTGCTCATCCTTAGTGTCCAACTAAGTCAAAGAAATTATAAGACACCAACCACACATAACATATTTCAAACTGCAAATGTCTTGGAGTTCATGGTCAAGGGATCCTCACGACTCATTCTCCCAAATTATAGCGACAAGTACTAGGCTATAGTCGTTATCCACCATGTTGATGAGAATGTTCTTTTAGAAGAGTTCTTTCTAAAGGCAAATGTTCTGTAAGAAGCAGGCCAAGAGTAGAACCTTTGGGAGGCATGCTGAATATAGTACAAATGTCACCAGGGATCAAGAGCTTTCTGCAGCTGGTAGGCTTTTACAGACACAGATCCTCTTGGATATTTCTGGGGCTGAATTAGCACCCATGTTCCGTGTACTCCCTGACATTGTTTGGCTGACATTCTTCCTGACCTTTATGAGAAAGTGGCTGACCTGCGAGTGTGGAATAGAAGTTCCAAAGAGCTCCATGCCCTATTATTTCCCTAAATAGCTGTGGTTTGTCCTTAGACTTGCAAAGAACTACATAACAGCATTGGATCCCAGTTGACCCTAATATAGGAAATTACTAGACTATGCTAAGCCTGTCCCTTTAATTCCAGATTGAAACATCCAATGGATGACATTAGCATTTCTGAATCTAGAATTGTCCTCAGACTAGAGGGATGAAAACGAATGGTGGAAAGAGGGTTGAACTGGGGATTGGAAGACTTAGATTCTTATCATTGCCCCTAATCTTGGGCAAGTCTTCTCAATTCTCTGAGCCTTCATTCTTCCTATCTTTAAAAAAGAGGTAATGAATAATGTCCACGGGTCCCTCTATCCTCATTCCCCACTCTCTCTAACCTGCTCTTGGTCTTGGGAGGCTGACATGCAGGAATTGTATCAAAGTCTCTTTTGCCCTCTGGTTTCTGGTTGGAGTTTGCCAATGAGTAGCCCCAGGAAGAGGTTAGGAGGAAGCAGAGTGTGACTGGATACTTACCCCCCTGCTCTTTTCCTGCAGGGTCTACTGGGAGCAGCAAGATCCTTCTCCTGCTCTCCAAAGCAGCCCTATAGCCCTGGCCTGTTTGGCTCAGTGGTTAAAGTGTCAGCCTTCAGACCCAAGGGTCATGGGTTCAAATCCTGGTCAAGGGCACGTACCTCGGTTGGCAGATCCGATCCCCAGCCCCGGTTGGAGCTCATGCAGAAGGCAACCAATTGATACATCTCTCTCACATCAATGTTTCTCTCTTTCTCTCCCCTCTTCCCTCCCTTCCACTCTGGAAAAAATATCCTTAGATAAGGATTAAAACAAAACACACAAAAAGCAGCCCTCTATGCAGTCATATCCTCCCATCCTCTGGTAACTGCTCCCTCTCCTCCACCCTCAGGTCTACTGGTGGTAACAACTTCACTGTTACCTGCCCTGGGATATTATACCAGCTTTTCAAAATGCTTTAATAAGTTTAGACTGTCCTGAAAGCACCCTAATTTGAGAGTGCAAATTGTTTCCTGCTGGGTCCATGACTAATGCGATGAGCTAGATTAGAGGTATGCTGAATATCATGGGGTACTTCTGAGATTCAATTTGCATTTTGATTTGAATTTTATGGACGCTTACTAAATCCGATAGAAGATTGAAACCAGATACCACAGCCCCAATTATGGGTTTTTGTATTTTTTTAAATAGCTGCACTGTTCTCACTGACTGATGCTAACATAAGTCACAGAATACATTTCAAATTAAAAAGATGTATTATAAGAAAATTCTGCTTTATTTGTTTTACATATTAGGATGTCATAAAAAATTGTTCAAGAAGGAAAAAAGTATTTACTGCTTGAAAATGTTTAATAACCACTGTAGATGGCTTCTAGGTTACTTCCAAGATTCTAAGACTCTAAGTATATTACATTTTGGGAGTTGGGCAATACCTAACCTCTCTTGACAAAGTTTCTTGGTAATGAAACAGGGTGGAACTGAATTCTCTGGCATCAGGGTGAGAGCTGGGGGGCAGTGTTCTGCCAGACAAAAGTGCTGGTAGAGGTTATTGTTCCTTTTTGGAGCCCTCTCCCAAAAAAAGCTGGCAGGTAAGTGCCATATCTGAGTCACTGGCCTACACTCTTTGCCCTGCCCTGGTGTTTCCCTAAGACCCCACTTCACCCATCTTGCATGCCCTCCCAAGGTGTTCCCAGTAGCTTTTTCATATGAATGACCTGTCTCGGCTCATGCTCCAGACTTTCTTAAAATCTCTCAAACTAGCAGCATCTGGCTTCAGTGTACCCCATACCTCATGCTAAGCGGCCCCAGGCCCAGCACTAGCAGCAGCCAGCCTTGGTCCACAGCTTGGCCTCTCCTGAGCACCTCCAAGTTTAACACAAGTAGCAGCCATCTGCAGATCACTTTGTTGCTCACATCTGGTGGTCCTGAGCAGAACACAGGTGGCAGCTGACCTTAACTGCACTTCCTGGAAAGTCCCAAAGCCAGAACACCTGGTAGACAGCTTCAGACCATGTCAAAGCACCACTACCCAACCACCTCTACAAGTGACACACTCAAGGGGTGGACTCAGCAAGCACCAGAGCACTGCTAAACTTAGTCCTGCTCTATGGGGTGGACCCCTGCACAGCTGATTCTCTATGGTGGTCAGTGGTCAAAGCCAGTCCTTGCAGCCAATCAAGGGGGTAAATCTCTATGCCAATAGCAATCAAGGCTCAACTATAAGAGGAAGGTGAATACAGCCCACACAGGGTGGTAAAGGGGGCACACTTCCTAAGGCCACTCTACCAAGCCCAAGAGACATAGCAGCTCTGCCTAATTCATGGAAACAACACAGGGAGGTTGCCAAAATGAGGAGACTAAGAAATATGTCCCAATGAAACAACAGGAGAAAACTCCAGAAAAGAACTAAACAAAATGGAGCTAAGCAATCTACTAGATGCAGAGTTCAAAACATTGGTTATAAGGATGGTCAATGAACTTAGTGAGAACCTTCCTCAACAGCATTAAAAAAAAAAGACATGGAAACCATAAAAAAGAACCAGTCAGAAATGAAGGATACAGTAACTGAAGTGAAGAATAATTTACAGGGAATCAATAGTAGAGTAGATGAAGTCCAGAATCAAATCAACAATTTGGAATTTGAGGAAGCAAAAACCACCCAATCAGAATAGCAAAAAGAAAAAGAAATTTTAAAAAAGGAAGATATGCCCTAATCGGTTTGGCTCAGTGGATAGAGCGTCAGCCTGCGGACTCAAGGGTCCCAGGTTTGATTCCGGTCAAGGGCATGTACCTTGGTTGCAGGCACATCCCCCCAGTGAGAGGGTGTGCAGGAGGCAGCTGATCAATGTTTCTTTCTCATTGATGTTTCTAACTCTCTATCTCTCTCCCTTCCTCTCTGTAAAAAATCAATAAAATATATTTAAAAAAAAAAGGAAGATAGTGTAAGGAGCCACTGGGACAATTTTAAACATACCAACATTCAAATCATGGGGGTGCCAGAAGGAGGAGAGAGAGAGAGGGAGAGCAAGAAATTGAAAGCCTATTTGAAAAAAAATAATGACAGAAAACTTCCCTAACCTGGTGAAAGAAATAGATGTTTCCAGGAAGCACAGAGATTCCCAAACAAGAAGAACCAAAAGAGGCCCAAACCAAGACACATCATAATTAAAATACCAGAGGTTAAAGACAAAGAGAGAATCTTAAAAGCAACAAGAGAAAAGCAGTGAGTTAGGAACTTTCTTAAGACTTTTCAGCTGATTTCTCAGCAGAAACTTTGCAGGCCAAAAGGGACTGGCAAGAAATATTCAAAGTGATGAAAAACAAGGACCTACAGCCAAGATTACTCTACCCAGAAAAGCTATCATTTAGAATTGAAGGACAGATAAAGAGTTTCCCAGACAAGAAATAGCTAAAGGGGTTCATCACCACCAAACTAGTATTACATGAAATATTAAAGGGTCTTATTTAAGGAGAAGAAAAAAAAGATTAAAAATTGACACTAATAAAAGACAAAGATGCTAATTGACTGCACCTTCGCTATGTCCAAGCCACTCCCACCAGCCAATCAGAGCGACTATATGCAAATTAACCCAACCAAGATGGAGGCCAGCAGCCACAGAGCTGGAGCAAGCAGGAGGCTTGGTTGCCCCCACGATGGAGGAAGCCAAGCTTCCCGCCTGCTCTGGTCAGCTGTGGCCTTCACAAAAGGCAACAAAGTTTCAATTATAGAAGCTAAATAAATCCCAGATACCTGCTTTCAGCCAGCCTCCACTGGGAGCTTGGATGGCTGGGGGCTGTGGCCAGCCTGCAAACTGCAATCAGCTCCTCACCCAGGATGGCCACACCCTCATGGGGTGAGGGTCCCTGCTGGGGGCCTTGGCCAACCTGCAAACAGCCATCAGCCCCTCACCCAGGCTGGCCAAGCCCCCCAGCGGGAGCTTGGATGGCTGGGGGCTGTGGCCAGCCTGCAAACTGCAATCAGCTCCTCACCAGGATGGCCACACCCTCATGGGGTGAGGGTCCCTGCTGGGGGCCTTGGCCAACCTGCAAACAGCCATCAGCCCCTCACCCAGGCTGGCCAAGCCCCCCAGCGGGGACCCCCCACCCTGAAGGGGCTGTGGCCAGCCTGCAAATAGCCATCAGCCCCTCACCCAGGCTGGCCACGCACCCCAGCAAGACCCCCCTCCCTGAAGGGTGTGTGGCCAGCCTGAAAATGGCCCTCAGCCCCTCACCCAGGCTGGCCAGGCACCCCAGCAGGACCCCCACCCTAATCTGGGACACCCTTCAGGGCAAACCAGCTGGCCCCCACCCATGCACCAGGCCTCTATCCTATCTAATAAAAGAGAAACATGGTAATTAGCTGTATGGCCGCTACCCTTCCCATTGGCTAATCAGGGAGATATGCAAATTAACTGCCAGCCAAGATGGCGGCCGGCAGCCAGGCAGCTTGAAGCGGAACATGAGGCTTGCTTGCTTCAGTGACGGAGGAAGCCAAGCTTCCCCGCCTGCCTTGCCAGCCTCTGAGCTGCAACTCTAAGAAACATTGTAACAAATATAGAAGCTAAACCAAACCCAAGAAACCTGCTTTAGTCAGCCAGGCTTCAGCCAGCCAGACCGCAACATTGTTTCAAATACAGAAGGTAAACAAAGGCCAGAAACCTGCTTTCAGCAGTCGAGGCTTCAGAACTAAAGCTGGCCCAGAATTAAAAAAAAAAAAAAAAGAAAAAAAGGAGCAGTTGGGA
>NW_005871436.1:134138-137538 GCF_000147115.1 Myotis lucifugus | reverse complement strand
CTGCTCTGTGCATGACAGGGGGGAGCTCCCCCATCCTCGTGATGGGCCCTGCTCTGTGCAAGACAGGGAGGAGCTGTCAACCCCTGATCGGCCCTGCTCTGTGTGTGACAGGGTATGGAGCCCCAACCCCCCAATGGGCCCTGCTCTGTGCATGACAGGGGGCAACGCCCCAACCCCCTGATTGGCCCTGCTCTGTGCGTGACAGGGGGTGGTGCCGCAACTTCCCTATCGACCCTGCCTTGAGTGTGACAGGGGGCGGTGCCCCAACCCCCCAATCGGCTGTACCCTGAGCGTGACTGAGGGTGGCATCGCAACCTCCCAATCCGCCCTGCTCTGTGCATGACAGGGGGCAGCGCCCCAACTCCCCAATCGGCCCTGCTCTGAGCCCGACCAGGGGCTGCACCTAGGGATTGGGCCTGCCCTCTGCCACCCAGGAGCGGGCCTAAGCCAGCAGGTCGTTATCTCCTGAGGGGTCCCAGACTGCGAGAGGGCACAGGATGGACTGAGGGACCCCCTCTCCCCCCCCCCCCAGTGCACAAATTTTTGTGCACCTGGCCTCTAGTCCTATATAATAAAAGGGTAATATGCAAATTGACCCCTAACAGCAGAGCCACTGGGAATCACTGGTCACTATGACACACACTGACCAACTGGGGGCAGATGCTCAATGCAGGAGCTGCCCCGTGGTGGTCAGTGTGCTCCCACAGGGGGAGCTCTGCTCAGCCACAAGCCAGGCTGATGGCTGCCAGTACAGCGGTGGTGGTGGGAGCCTCTCCCGCCTCCTCAGCAGCGCTAAGGATATCCGACTGCAGCTTAGGTCTGCTCCCCGCTGGCAAGTGGACATCCCCTGAGGGCTGCCAGGCTGCCAGAGGGATGTTTGATTGCCATCTTAGGCCCAATCCCCCAGAGAGCGGGCCTAAGCCAACAGGTGGACATCCCCCGAGGGGTCCCAGACTGGAGAGAGCACAGGCCGAGCTGAGGGACCCTCCTGAGTGCACAAATTTTTGTGCACCAGGCCTCTAGTATGAACAATAAAATGACAGTGAATACTTATCTATCAATGATCGAATCTAAAAAACAAAATAAATGAACAAACAGAACAGAAACAGACTCATAGATACAGAGAACATTTTGATGGTTGCCAGATGGGGGTTGGGTGAAAAAGGTGAAGGGATTAAAAAGTACAAACTGGTTGGTACAGAACAGTTGGGGGGAAGTAAAATATAGCATAGGGAATTTAGTCAATAATATTCTAATAATTATGTATGGTGTCATATGGATGCATGACTTATCAGGATGATCCCTTAGTAAGTTATGTAATATCTAATCACTGGGGTATACACCTGAGTCTAATATAATATTGTATGTCAATTGTAATTGAAAAATAAAAAATGACTTAAATTAAGAAAAAAAAGAGAGAACTTCACCTCAAATAGGGCGATAAGTTATTCCTATGAGCTGCTTCCTCTAAGGTCAACTCTGCCCTCAGGAGGACTGGGTAGGGACAGGCAGAAAGTATGACAGCCTCCTCAGGGACCAAGAGCCACCTGGACTCTGCGTTCTTCACTAACTCAAGGCTGAGGGCAGTTCCCAGGTCACATTCCTTTCCATCTTATTGGTAATTTTATTTCAGTGTCTTTATCACTCTGCCTGCCTAGAGTCCTCCTGGACCTTTCAGAAGAGTGTTCTGAACTTTGATTCTTAGGGACAAGCAGTTAGGGTCTTATACGCCCTTCCATCTTAGAATGATCAGTACTCCTTATGCAAGTTGCTGATGGCTCATCCTGCTTTCTAAAGGGTATGAGGTAGGAGGCCAATGGAGCGATTTCCCCCATAGTAATTCAAGTGTTCTTCAAAGGGACCTTTGCAGTCTCCACCAAAAGCTGGCCAAGGATTTAGGACCTGAATCACCAAGCATTGCTAACTATACACATCCTGTTTACTCATCTCTATTATTCCCATGTTACAACTGAGGAAACTGAGATTCAGAGGACTGACCTAACTTGCCCAAGACTACCCAGCTAGGTTTTGAAACCAGGTTTATTAAATTCTGAAACTCAAGCTTGATCCACATGGAAGCTCCATACTCTAGGCATCTCTCCTTTGTTCCCTTTAATGTGGTTGTGATAATTGAAGAATAATAACAGTAATAATTGAGCTTCTGAGGCTGCAATTTCTATTATGCACAGAGGTTTCGCAAATACATCTCACCACTCTGACTTTAAATTAATCTTGTATTGTCAGGATACCAGATTCTAAAATAGAGCCAGGGGTAATTTTTAGAATCAGAGTGAATGACAGAACAAGCATGCTCAAAGTCAGAGTAAGACAAATGCCTCTGATGAATGAATCAGCAAAAAAAAAAAAAAAAAAAAAAAAAAAAAATCAGTTCAGTTCAAACTCCCAAAGTCAGACTCTACTATTTTTAGAATATGTAAAGGTTCTGCTAACTTCAACTCAAATTCCATGTAAAAGAAGAGGTGCGCAGGTGCTCAGTTGTCATTGCTATATAAGAGGAAGAACTCCGGCTTTGGAGGCAGGGACGTGGACTCAGTCCCATTGCTGACTTAGGTGGGTGGGCACATTATTTAACTTCTCTGAGGCTCAGAATCCTCACCTATAGGAGAGACAATAGTACCTACTCTGCTGTGAAGAATCAGAGCTATATTTCCAGCTCCAGAATAGTCCTGCCATCTGGGAGACACTCAATAAACATTTACTATTCCAATAAATAATGAAATAAAGCACCTGGCATTCATTCACTCATAGGAGTGCTGTATATGGGTTAGTTCCTTCCTCTACATTAAAACCATGGTGTGATTAAGATCATCCAAGGGCAGAATAAAGAGTCAAAAGAGAAGGGCCCAGACTGAACAGCCTGCATAGGACGGACAGACCAGGCGATGTCATGACCACTATCCATAGGAACTGCTAGGAGGTGGGTGACACCCCAGTGAGAGGGAAAGGGGCAAGCCAGGCAGGAGAGAATTATAAATGCAGAGGTATCCACAGTGGATGCTGAAAATAAGAATGGAAATATGTCTGGGTAATTGGGGGATTAGGAGGTCCTTGGGGACCATGGTCAGGGTTCTAGCAGAAAACAGATGGCAGTTCCAAAGCGTTTAATGAGAGTGTTTACAAGGCTGTGGGCAGACTTATGGGAAAATGGCCAAAGTGAAGTGGCCCTGGGCTGGAAATGGCAGGAAGCCACTAACATCCCTTAGTCTTAAAGGAGAAATGAGAGCCCTGGCCAGTTTGGCTCAGTGGATAGAGCGTTGGCCTGCGAACTCAAGGGTCCCAGGTTCGATTCCAGTCAAGGGCATGTACCTTGGTTTCCGGCACGTCCCCAGTAGGGAGTGTGCAGGAGGCAGCTGATCGATGTTTCTCTCTCATCGATGTT
>NW_005871436.1:127914-133460 GCF_000147115.1 Myotis lucifugus | reverse complement strand
AGTGAGGGAAGGGGGGGACCAGAAGCGACATAAACTGAAAGGGGGAAAGAGTAGGTAAATGGGAACATCCTGCATCAGATGAAAGAGCAGTTTTTAGTAGGAGGGAGGTTGGGGACAGGAGGGGAGAAGGTATAACAGGCCTTCTACTCACAACTTTGTACACAGCTTGAATGTCTATATACACGTGATAAAAATAAAACACAATGCCACATCTTTAAAGACTGTCTATTATTCAGATTTTCACAAGGTTGAACTGAGAGTGTCCTCCAGCTGGTCTGAACTGACTTTGCCTGCCTGCTGCCACAATGTGAGCTGCAGATCAGGCACATTTTAAGACTGAATAAAAGCACCTCAGTGGCTTTATCAGATGGCAATGAGCCACTACTCTATTCCTTTCAGATACTGTAATTCCCAAATCTGAAAACAATTTCAGATGGTGTGATTAAGATCATCAAGGGCAGCATAAAGAGTCAAAAGAGAAGGGCCCAGACTGAACAGCCTCATAGGCTACTCCAGAGAATTTTAGAAAATACAAAAAAAAATACAAAAACCAGCTATGATGTCTGCTCTGCGTCATCCCTGTGCAGGAATGAGAACTATTTTGGCTCCTTGTGCGAGTACAGATTTGTCCTGACCTACCTTCCCTCCCTGACTGCCCTGAGCTATCTTTGAAACTGGGTCTGCACTGTGGCCCATGTGTCCTCAGAAGACTGGATACTAAGGACAGAGATGCATGGTTGTTGTTTTTCAGACCTGCCTACACCACTATTCTCACATGCACATGCACATGCACACACATGCATACACACTCACATGCACACTCTGACACATTTCACAGAGCAATCTGCAATCACCTCCAAACGTGGAAGGCCTAAGTGTGTCAGCCCACTGAAGCAGAAGCCAAACTGCTCTTTCCCACCTGAATGTCCACAGGCCAGGGAGCACAGATGCACAGAATCCTAAATCCTGGTGGAGGGGAGGCCTGGCAGCTCATGGGTAACATGGTCAGTGCATAAACTCTACAGCCGCTGCCCGACTGCATCAACAATTCAGACAACTCTGGCTTGGTTCATTTCCCCCCAGGCCCTGTGCAACACATTCTTTGCTAGCAGTGCCCCAGACCTTGTGAATGTGAAGTGTGACAGGGTCGGGGCAAGAGGCTTTAGACTTACCCTCCCTCCCTTCAGGGAGTTCCACCCTTTAACATTTGGATTGGACCATATGGAATTGCTGTTATTAGGTCAAAAATGGTCAAATGTTGGTCTTCATGTAATTCAACCTAAATCACAGAAAGAACCAATAGTCAAAGCACCAGCTTTATGAATGGCTTGGAAAATGCCCAACGATGTTCCAAAGACAAGGCTCTCTGGAGAAAATTGGGTTAGAAGGCCAAAGTGGAGTGTCCAGTTGCCTTTGGCTAGAATTGTTAACTAGGGCTGCAATGCCCCTCCCTCGGAGCACGGGGAGAATGGGGTCCCTCGCCCTGCCCCCCCATCCAACCAGGAGGTGACTAACTGAGTTGTGCTCGTGGCCTGAGGGACTTCATTAGAGGTCACAGAACGTGATAGGGTCGCTCCTTTTCTGTATTTTGAACCCTGAAAAGAGACCACCACACAGGCTGCCCTGCATTAGCCTGAGGAGTAAATACATCAAGGCATATCTGGAAGCACAGCATGGTTGTGATGGTTAATTTCATGCCAACTTGACTGGATTAAACACAATTCCTGATGTGTCTGTGAGGGTGCTTCCAGATGAGATTAGCATTTGAATCAGTGGACACAGTAAAGTAGATTGCCCTCCTCAGTGTGGGTGGGCATTATCTAATACACTGAGGGCCTGAATAGAATTAGAGGTGGAGGAAGGAGAAATTCTCAACCCCCAATTTTTTTTCTGCTTACCTGCTTGAGCTGGGACATTACATATCTTCTTCTGCCCTCGGACTTGGATTTACACCATGGACTCCCCTGGTTCTCAGGCCTTTGGACTTGGACTGAGTTATACCATCAGCTGTCCTGGGTCTCCAGCTTGGAGACAGCTGATCGTGGGACTCCTCAGGCTCCATGATCACTGGGCTTCAGGTCTAACATTCAAGTCTTTAATTCATTTTGTATCTTTTTATTTTTATTTTTTTAATCCTCACCCGAGGATATTTTTCCATGGATTTTTACAGAGAGTGGAAGAGAGATGGAAAGACAGAGGGAAATATTGATGAGAGAGAAACACATCAATTGGTTGCCTCTTGCATGAGCCCCAACCAGGGCCCGGGCTGGGGAGAGGCCTGCAGCTGAGGTATGTGCCCTTGACCAGAATTGAACCCGGGACTCTTCGGTCTGCAGGTCGTCGCTCTATCCACTGACAAAACCGGCTAGGGCTTTAATTCATTTTGAATAGTGGCTCAGTTTTATTCTTTTGCATGTGGTTGTCCAGTTTCCCCAACATAATTTATTGAAGAGACTATTATTTTCCCATTGTATATTCTTTGCTCCTTTGTTATAAATTAATTTAATTTTTTAATCCTCACCCAAGGATGTTTTTATTGATTTTAGAAAGAGAGAAAGGGAAAGAGAAAGAGAGACAGAGAGATAGACAGACAGAGAGACAGAAAGAAAAAAACATGGATGTGAGAGAGAAACATCGATCAGTTGCCTCCCATATTCACCCCGAACGGGAATTGAATCCACAACTTGAGTATATGCCTTGACTGGGAATTTAACCCATGAATCTTCAGTGCACAAGATGACGCTCCAACCAACTGAGCCACACCAACCAGGGCTGTCATAAATTAATTGATCATATATGCCTGGGTTTGTTTCTGGCTGTCTATTCTATCCCATTGACTTATGTGTCTGTTTTTTATTACTGTAGCTTTGTACAGACATACCTTGTTTTATTGTGCTTTGCTTTATTGCACTTCATAGTTGTTGCATTTTTTATAAGACTTGAAAGCAAGTCTTTCAGTGCGATTTTTCTAACAGCATTTGCTCACTTCATGTTTCTGTATCACATTTTGGTAATTCTCACAATAGTTCAAACTTTTTCATTATTATTACACTAAGGGCCCAGTGCACGAATTCATGCACCTTGAAAGGAACCGTGGACCGTGAGGCTGTGGTGGGTACAGGGGCGGGTCTAGGCCCATCCTCCACACTCCTGCCTGGCTGCTCCCACTGTGGCCCCCGGTCCCCTGTCTGCCGGCAGCCCCGCTCCCACTGCCACCACTCCCACGCACTGACGATGCTGGCCCCCAGTGGGGGCAATTGCACCTGCTGACAGCATGGAGCGATTGGGGCCGGCACCAGCAGTGGGTGTGAGCAGGGCCGGTGCCGTCAGTGGGTGCAAGCAGCAGCTGCTGCCGACTGCCCCTCAGGAGCAGGGGGAGGTGGAGAAGCCCTGAGGGGTAGTTGGGGCCAACAGCTGCCACTCGAACCTGCTGATGGCACCGAGCAATCAGGGCAGGTGCTGAGCAATCAGGGCCAGTGCCGGGCACCAGCAGTGGTTGGGAGTGGTGGCTCTGGCACTGGCAGCAGGTGTGAGCAGCAGGCAAAGAATTATCAGTAACTACCAGAGGTTTGCCCCAATGACAGCGACCCATGCCCCGCCTTGGTCTGGCACCCCCGCTCACCTGCTCCACCATCCCGCCACCCCTGACACCCACCATGTTCTGCACGTGCCCCCTGGTGGTCAGGGCACATCATAGCAACCAGTTGTTCAGTTGTTCTGCTATTCAGTCTATTTGCATATTAGCCTTTTGTTGTATAGGATTTGTTATGGTGACCTTTGATGTTACTATTGCAATTGTTTTTGGGGTACAATAAGCCCAGCCCATATAAGATGGCAAAAAATAATAACTGTTTTTCTATTCTGACTGCTTCACCTCCCAAACTTTGCCCTTCTCTTTCTCTTCAGGCCTCCCTATTCCCTGAGACACAAAATGTTGAAATTAGGCTAATTAATAACCCTACAATAGCCTTTAAGTGTTCAAGTGAAAGGAAGAATCACATGTCTCTTACTTTAAATCAAAATATAGAAATGATTAAACTTTGTGAGGAAGGTATCCTGAAAGCTGAGATAGGATGGGAACTAGGCCTCTTGCACCAGTCAGCCAAGTGGGTAATGAATGCAAAGGAAAAGTTCTGGAAGGAAATTAAAAATGCTACTCCAGAGAATACACAAATGATAAGAAAGTGAAACATCCTCATTGCTGATATGGAAGAGGTTTTAGTGATCTGGATAGAAGATCAAACCAGTTACAACATTCCCTTAAGTCAGTGGTTCTCAACCTTCTGGCCCTTTAAATACAGTTCCTCATGTTGTGACCCAACCATAACATTATTTTCGTTGCTACTTCATAACTGTAATGTTGCTACTGTTAAGAATCATCATGTAAATATCTGATATGCAGGATGGTCTTAGGCCACCCCTGTGAAAGGGTCGTTCAACCGCCAAAGGGGTCTCGACCCACAGGTTGAGAACCGCTGCCTTACGTCAAAGCCTAATCCGAAGCAAGGTTCTAAATCCCTTCAATTCTTTGAAGTCTGAGAAAGATGAAAAGCTTGAAGCTAGCGGTTGGTTCATGAGGTTTAAGAAAAGAAGCCATCTCTACAACATAAAAAAGCAAGGTGAAGCAGCAAGTGCTGATGTAGAATCTTCAACAAGTTTTCCAGAAAATCTAGCTAAGATAATTAATGAAGGTGGCTGCATTGAACAACAAATACTCAATGTAGATGAAACAGCCTTCTACTGGAAGATGATGTCATCTAGAACTTTCACGGCTAGAGAGAAGTCAATGCCTGGCTTCAAAGCCCTTGAGAATTAGGCTAAATCTACTCTGCCTGTGTCTATAAATGGAACAACAAAGCCTGGATGACAGCACATCTGTTTACAACATGCTTTACTGAATATTTTAAGCCCACTGTTGAGACACACTGCTCAGAAAAAAAAGGTTCCTTTCAAAATACTACTGCTCATTGACAATCCCCTGGTCACCTACCAGTAACAGTTCTGGTGGAATGTACAATGAGATTAATGTGTTCATGCCTGCTAACAGAACATACATTCTGCAGGCCAAGAAGGAAGAAATAATTTCAACTTTCAAGTCTCATTATAAAATGTACTTTTGAGGCTATAGCTGTGATAGGTCGTGATTCCTCTGATGGACCTGGGCAAAGTAAATTGAAACCTTCTAGAAAGTATTCACCTTCTAGATGCCATTAAGAACATTCACGATTCATGGGAAGAGGTCAAAATATCAACATGAACAGGAGTTTGGAAGAAGTTGATTCCAACCCTATGGATGACTTTGAGGCCCTCATGACCTTCGTGGAAAACGTAACTGCAGATGTGGTGGGGGTAGCAAGAGAACTAGACTCGGAAGTGGAGCCTGAAGATGTGACTGAATTCTATCACCTCATGATAAAACTTTAATGGATGAGGAGTTGCTTCTAATGGATGAGAAAAGAACGTGGTTTCCTCAGAGGGAATCTACTCCTGATGAAGATGCTGTGTGATTGCTGAAATGATGTTAAAGGGTTTAGAATAATACGTAA
>NW_005871436.1:123938-126796 GCF_000147115.1 Myotis lucifugus | reverse complement strand
CACAGGCTTTTTCGTAGAGACCTGGGCAGCTGTCCTATTTCACTGTTTGAAGCAATGACATGGGCTCATATGTGATATCCTAACATCTGTAGGCTTGAAAATAATTTTGAAAACCTGTAGTTCAGCACTTGGCATTTCACCAGAACTTTCCCAACTCCCAAAAGCCAAATCTGTTTCTTATTCCACTATAGACTGCCTTGTTTATCTTTCCCAGAAGAAATGGAATAAAAACTAGAGCATTTGCTTCAGATGATATATTATATATAATAGGACACTTAAAATTATCTTAGAGTAATAGTTTCTTATGAAAATTATATCAGGCCTAGAATTTTCTAGAAATATATATGTATGATGATAATCTACTACCCCAATTTTTATTCCACTTGATCTCTTCATTAGTAAATTAATAAAATGTCAGGTAAGAGAAATCAAAACAGCTAAAACAGGAAGACCAAAGATTACATGTTTTTTTAGTATAATTATTTATAGAACCCTGAGAACAAATTTCATACTATTGATAATACTTTTATTCAAGAGGGGACAAAAATTTGGTGCCATCTGTATAGATATGAAACATTCATTTCTTCTTACAAAGAGAAAAGAGATAGAAATTGATTTTATACAATTCTTTAATTAAAAAAGATGTTTCCACTATGGGAGAAAATTTTAATATTGCAGTCATATTTACATTTGCTGAATTCTAGAGTATAGATTTAGACTGCCCTTTAGTGGTCAGATTTATTTCTGTGAGAATACTCTAGAAAACCCCTCTATGGATATAAACCATCATGGGATTTAGGATGGCAACTGGCCGGACACAGGCCTGTTGATTTTAAACATGTACCTATATAATTTGGACAAAATTTTAGATGCTATAGAAATGCTTTAAAATATTCAAATCAGCCCTGCCAGTGTGGTTCAGTTGGTTGGAGCATCATCCCATACACCAAAAGGTCAGGGGTTCAATCCCCAGTCAGGGCATGTACCCAGGCCAATGTGCATGTGGGAGGCAACCAACCAATGTTTCTCTTTCACATCAATGTTTCTCTCTCTCCCCCCTCCCTTCCGCTCTCTCTAAAATCAATAAAAGTATGTTTTTTTTAAAAGAGCAAAAGCAAATTATCATTTCCAGATAGTCCTCCAAATGGGATGCATAACCACCTCTGTCATCTGCTTTGTCAGTGGCAACAGCTCTCCTCTGTAAGTGTCTGAAAGTGCCCAGTTAACCAGTTTTCCCCAGGTCTTGGGGGGAGGGGTCAAAGGTCAAACAGCTACTCAACTGCTTAAGCTGGCCTACAGTGCACCCCAGAGATAAAGCAAGATAAACAGAAGCTGCTGTCCCAGACTACAGAAGGAAGCTGCCAACAAAAGGGACGTTCCCACTGAGACCACCTGTCCCGTGAGCAGGTGTTAGTGCTGTCATGACCTGCGGAGAACAAGCAGGCTCAGCTGGTGGTGATTACACACATACTCATCCTATTGAGCTAGTTGTCCGCCTGCCCAACTTATACTATAAAACGGGAGTCCCCCAGTTCATAATCAAGGGAAAGGCCAGACTGAGATGTTCTTGTTCACAGAAAGACGCACCACCGTTGCCTTCACATAGGTTAACTTGTAAGACACAGAAGTTAAGCTGATGGAAGCTATCAAGACCAGTTACAATAGAGATATGATGAGACTCACCATCACTGGGAGGCAACATCAAAGATTTTTTTTTTTTTAAATCTGTGGCTCTCAGCTGGAAGAGCAAATGCTAAAGATCTGGCCACCAAATTCATATAAAAGTATAATGCTAACTTTTCTTTTTATATATATGTACTAGTATATTTTCATTGATTTCAAAGAGGAAGGGAGAGGTAGAGAGAGAGAGAGACAGAAACATCAATGATGAGAGAGAAACATTGTTTGGCTGCCTTCTTTTGGTATGAGATGACACTCCAACCAACTGAGCCACCCGGTCAGGGTTAGGCTTCATTTTTAAATTTTTTGTTTAAGTATAATTGGAGTACAATATTACATTAGTTTCAGGTGTACAACATAGTGATTCAACATTTATATACCTTACTAGAGGCCTGGCCTGTGGGATCGAGCCTAAACTGGCTCTCTGGCATCCCCCGAGGGGTTCCAGATTGCGAGAGGGCACAGGCCAGGCCAAGGGACCCCACCGGTGCACAATTGGGGCAGGGGAAGGATGTGGGAGGTTGGCCAGCCAGGGAGGGACCGTGGGAGGGCTCTAGGGCGTGTCTGGCCTGTCTCGCTCAGTCCCAATAGGCCAGACCCTAGCAGCAAGCTAACCTACCTGTCAGAGCATCTGCCCCCTGTTGGTCAGTGAATGTCATAGCATATCATTGAGTGGTCTTAGCATATCATTAGCATATTATGTTTTGATTGATTGAATGGACAATCAGAAACTTAGCATATTAGGCTTTTATTAGATAGGACTAGAGGCCTGGTGCACAAAAATTCATGAACTCGGGGTGGAGGGGGGTCCCTCAGTCTGGCCTGCACCCTCTCACAGTTCGGGAGCCCTCAGGGGATGTCCAACTGATGGCTTAGGCCCTCTGCGGGAGGCGACCCTGGCAGGCGATCTGGGGATGGCGCCAACCCCGCCTTCCATTGTCCCACCGCTGCTGCCGCTGGTGGCTTCCCTCTACAGGAGGCAACTGGGCAGGCCAATCAGGGGACGGCGCCAGTGGGCGAAGTAGCCAGGCCTGCCCCCCTCATCACCCCTCTGCTACCACTGGGCGCCACCACCCCGCCCCCCATTGCTGTCCCCCTCCCTCTACCCACTGGCAGGGCCTTGGCTAGCCTGGCGCTGCCTGGTCATCAGCCCCATGGCCTACTGACTGGCCATTCCA
>NW_005871436.1:93893-123314 GCF_000147115.1 Myotis lucifugus | reverse complement strand
TAATTACAGTTTACATTCAATATTATTTTGTATTAGTTTCAGGTGTACAACATAGTGGTTAGACAATGATATACTTTACAGAGTGTTCCCCCGGATATTTCCAATGCCCAACTGGCCCCATACATAGGTATTACAATATTATTGATTATATTTCCTATGCTGTACTTTATATCGCCATGACTATTTTGTAACTGGGAGTTTGTACCTCTAATTCTCCTTCACCTTTTACACCCATTTCCTCACAACCCTCCCCTCTAACAACCGCCATTTCTTAGCCCTCCAGCAGCAGACCTTCACTTTTTTCTCCAGGAGTGAGGTAGAAAAACCCTACATCACCTTCTTGGATTCTTATTACCCAAGTTACTAAGAATATTACCAGTGGCATACAGGGAGCTTAGCCAATGAGCAGTCAGAAAAGGTGCTTCCTCTTTAGTTCACACCGATCGCTGGCTCGGCCCCCCGCCCAGGCCTGATGCCTCTGGCCCAGGCATCAGGCCTGGGCAGGGGACCCCCAGACCCCTCCGATCGCGGGCTCAGTCCCCCACCCAGACCTGATGCCTCTGGCCCAGGCATCAGGCCTGGGCAGGGGACCCCCAGACCCCTCCGATCACTGGCTCAGTCTCCCACCTAGGCCTGACTGACGCCTCTGGCCCAGGCGTCAGGCCTGGGCAGGGGACCCCCCAGACCCCTCCGATCACTGGCTCAGTCTCCCACCTAGGCCTGACTGACGCCTCTGGCCCAGGCGTCAGGCCTGGGTAGGGGACCCCCAGACCCCTCCAATTGCCAGCTCGGCCCCGCCTAGGCCTGACGTCTCTGGCCCAGGCATCAGACCTGGGCAGGGGACCCCCATCTCCCTCTGATCACTGGCTCTGCCCCTGCCCAGGCTGATGCCTCTGGCCCAGGCGTCAGGCTTGGCAGGGGACCCCCAGACCCCTCTGATCACCGGCTCGGCCCCCGCCCAGGCCTGACGCCTCTGGTCCAGGCGTCAGGCCTAGGCAGGGGACACCCATCTCCCTCTGATCGCCAGCTCGGCCCCCACCCAGCCCTGATGCCTCTGCCGAGGCTGTAGGCTTGGGCAGGGGCCCCCCCCACAGCTCCAATGGCCGGCGCCCTTGCCCAGGAGCCCCCTGGCTCAGGCCCTTCCTACACTGCTCAGGGCCCACACGGGGCCTACCTTGGAGTGACCTGGGTGCCCGATGATGTTCCTGGGACCCAGGCCACTGGGCGCCTATGTATGCAAATTAACCGCCATCTTTGTGGGGTCAATTTGCATTCTCTCCTGAATTGGCTGGTGCATGTAGCAGAGGGATGGTCAATTTACATATTTGTCTATTATTGGGTAAGATATATCACATCTTCTTTACCTATTCATTTATCAATGGACACTTAGGTTGCTTTCATATCTTGGCTGCAATGAACACAGGGGTTCTTTTAAATTCATGTTTTTATTTTCTTTGGATAAATACCCAGAAGGGAAATTGCTGGATCATATGGTAGTTTTTTTTGTTTTGTTTTGTTTTGTTGGGGTTTTTTTGAGAACCTCCATACTATTTTCCATAGTGGCTGCACCAATTTACAATCCCACCAACAGTACACAAGGGTCCCCTTTTCTCCACATCCTTGCCAATACCTGTTATTTGTTGACTTTTTTATAACAGCCATTCCAACTGGTGTGCGGTGATATTTCATTGTGGTTTTAATTTGCATTTTCCTGACAATTAGTGATATTGGGTATCTTTTATATGTCTAAACCTAGACTTGTTTAATGGCCTTGAAGCAGACAGATGTGACAAGTCTGTTTCACTCATGGTCCAGTGGCCTAATCTAGACACATGGCCTAGTTTACTTACAAGGGAGACTGAGAACTGGGGGAGCCCATGAAATATCTGGTGAGTATTGCTCTCTATCACACAACTGAATTAAAACAATGGAACCAGAGGACCAGCTAAGAAATGCCACTTATGTATAGAGATGGCTATACCAACAAGGTACATGACAATCATGTAATGTTTTATTGTATCATTGACTCAAAAGCTCCACCACTTTTTTTTCAATTATGAGAAAGTTTATTTAGAAAGTTAGAGGTAGTAGAAGTGAGCCAGCTGGGTTCATAGGCTCAGGAAACAAGTTACAGAGGCAGAAGGACCCTTGGAGCCCGGGAGAGAGAAAGGCAAAGGTAACTGTCTGGAGAGAAGAAGGGGAGGAGAACGGTGGGAGTGTGCTCTCCAGAGGGAGAGTGTGATCTTTGCCATTTTCAAGGAAGGAAGTCCTATAAAGAAAATGTGCTTTTGCCCGGCCTGCCAGCCAGCATGGCTCAATAGTTGAGTGTCGACCTATGAACCAGCAGGTCACGGCTTGATTCCTGGTCAAGGCACATGCCCGGGCTGCAGGCTCAATCCCCAATGGGGCCTTGTCAGGAGGCAGCTGATCAATGATTCTCTTTCATCATTGATATTTTGATCTCTCTCTCCCTCTCCCTTCCTCTCAGAAATCAATAAAAATATATTTTAAAAAAGAAAATGCTTTTTACTTCACACAGAGCAATCCGGACTTGGCTTTGGAAGAAAGTTCTTAAAATAATATATCAGGCTCATGCGTTGAGGCCATCCCTTCTGCTGCTGCTTGCTTTTGCCCAGTTTTCTCTTTCTTATAATAGTAACCAGCTTTGAAGCCAAAATAAATTCTTTAGTTGTTCTTTAGAACACCCCATCTGCCTCATCCTTCAACACCAGAAGTACTTCCAGAGCTCTTAATGGCCATGGCAGCGCATATGATAAATCAATTGTCACGTGGCTTCCTTTCATCAAAGCTGAAAAGATGGACCCATTTCATCACTATTGCAACAACACTTAAACATTTTAATTTTATACAGAAATTTTTCCCAGATCACTAGCTTAAAGATCATCCTTGAACATGATCTCACTCATATGTGGAATCTAATGAATAAAATAAACTGATGAACAAAATAGATCCAGAGACATAGAAGCATGGAAAAAACTACGGAATCTCAGAGGGAAGGTGGGGGTGGGTGGGTAGGTGGAAGCGATCAACCAAAGAACTTGAATGCATATAAGCATAACCCATGGACATAGATAATAGGGTCGTAAAGGCCTGGGGTGGGGAGTAGACGAGGCCAATGGGGAGATAGGGAGGACATATGTAATACTTTCAATAATAAAGATTTAATTTTTTTTAACAAGAATATAAAAAGGGGAAAAAAAAGAAAGATCATCCTTGAAATGGTAGATGAAAATAGTCATTTCCCATATGAAAAATAATCAGATTCTCTAAAAAAATTCCTTTGGGATCAAAATAATATAAAAAAAATAGTAAGAAAAGTTTTATATCTATTAACAAATGCATTTATCTTATTTCTATACATACAACAATCATTTCATTATAGCCCTTTCCTTACTTCACTTCACTAGAAAAAAAATAATAGCAAAGCTCTATAAGTAATATTTTTATAACATTTTGGATGACTTCTTAAAGGCTGTGACAGAAAAACTATTTTAAAAATTACATTGATGTTTTTCCAATATTAGAAAAGTTTTAAAATTCAAAGGTAGCCCAGCCAGTGTTACGCTCAGTGGTTGAGCATCGACCTATGAACCAGGAGGTCACGGTTCAATTCCTGGTCAGGGCACATGCCCGGGTTGTGGGCTTGATCCCCTGTATGGGGTGTGCAGGAGGCAGCCAATCAATGATTCTCTCTCTCATCATTGATATTTCTATCTCTCCCTCTCACTTCCTCTCTGAAATCAATAAGAATATATTTTAAAAATAAATAATAATAATAAAATACAAAGATAAAAACATAATCCCAAAACAGCATGTAGTCAACTCTCCTTCCTCTTTTTATTTCCCCTGAAGGTGTAAATGGAACTTTTATTCTTCTACAATCTCTCCCATGTGTTTTATGATGCTATCACATTCAAATCACAGAACTAGAGCTGGGAAATGCCAGCAGCTGGCAAAAGACACCAAAAAGAAATATTTTTGCGGTCACTAACATTGAGAAATGGTCACCTAAAATCACAACTAGGTGAAAACATACACACACAATACACATACACACACACACACACACACAGACATATATGAATACACTTATTTAACAACATGTCTACCCTAGTAAAGTGACTATGTGGTTTCTTGCCTTTTTATAGGATTCAATCACAGTATTAGTTCAGATGCTTTTGGGTGTGAATTGGAGAAAACAGAACCCAGATGGTCTTAAAGAATAGGGAAATTAATTGACTCAACGTAATTATTGAGTTCCGAGTAATGCTTCTCAGACCACTGTGGTGAAGGACAGTTGCTGTTGTTGCATTGTGCTTGTTTTTTCAATCCAGTGCAGATTGCTACATGGCCCTAATGCACAAGACTTGTACACAGTTGGCACCACTTTCAACTCATCCCTTTGCTGAGCAATATCCAAACTGGTCTACAGCCTATTCAACACAAGTCCACTGGTCACACACTTAGATGTCCCAGCAATGTCAAATCACTATGAAATTTTCTAACACTTACTCTCAATGTCTGTGTTTATGTCATTGCAGAAGGGTAGCAAACAGTTCACCTTACGTTTTGAGCAGCACTAGTGGAGAGATAGGGTAGGCCTCAGCATGATTCTTGCTCCATCTCCCACATTCTCCAAGTTGCCCTCCTCTATGTCCCAGCTGCCTCAATGGACTGGGATGGAGATGTGTGCAATGGTTCCAGTCTATATATGACAACATCCTCTAAAGCAGTGGTTCTCAACCTTCCTAATGCCGCGACCCTTTAATACAGTTCCTCATGTTGTGGTGACCCCCAATTTCATTGTTACAAATTGAACATAATTAAAGCATAGTGATTAATCACAAAAACAATATGTAATTATATATGGGTTTTCCAATGGTCTTAGGCGACCCCTGTGAAAGGGTCGTTCGACCCCCAAAGGGGTCGCGACCCACAGGTTGAGAACCGCTGCTCTAAAGCTATACCAAAAAGAGCAAAGAACTCTCCAGGAGGCCCTAGCCAACTTTCCACACATCTCATTGTTCCTGAGCCTTTCACAGACGAGAAAGAAGGGATTAGGCATGGAGCAATTAGGCCCACTCTGGGAGCTGAGGAAAGGATTCCTTGGGGCATATGGGCTGCATAGCAGAAATAGTCTGTTAAAAATAAAATTGGGACCAAACAAGATGCTGAGGAGCCAGAGGCCGTGCTGCCACTCCCTCCTTCACGTGTGGACAGCGAAGGGCTTATGTACGTCTCCCCAGAAACAGCCACACTGGAGCCCTCTTCCGCCTTAGTCTCCCCAGGAACAGAGGAACCTACCGGCGACACCAAGAAAAAAATTGATATCCTGATAAAGGCCATGGGAGACACCCCTATAATGAAAACGAAGAGGTGGGCTGTAGAGAGAACCCGAACCATTCAAGGACTCATTGACTTCATCAAAAAGTCCCCTAAACTTGTGGCTTCAGAACAATTGTTTATTTATGTGAATCAGTCCTTTGCCCCTTGCCCTGACCAGGAGGTTGGAACTTCTATGAGTGTTTGGCAGGGATGGTAAACTGGGCCTGCATCACTGCAAATCTCAGGCATAGGGATGAACGACAGAGAAAAAGATCTTGCTAACTAAAATGAATCTTCACAAAGGACACAGCTCTGAAAAGTTTGATACTTATGGCAAGATACTTGTGGGTATGATCTCCTCAGCATGTTATCTGCTGAGGCCCATGTTTATGCATTTTAAAAACCCAAAGAGTAGACTCACAAAAATGTGATTTGCATTAATACAGAAGTAATGATAAGATTGACATTACTCAGTATACTGAGTACTGCAACTATTGCTCCAGATATTGAAAAGGAGATGAAGGTTCTACAAAGCCTCTTTTTTGTTTGTTTGTTTGATTTATCTTTATTGTTGAAAGTATTACAGATGTCTCCTTTTTTCCCCCATTAACCCCTCCTGGGCCCCACCTGCCCCAGGCGTTCACCACCCTATTGTCTGTGTCTATGGGTTATGCATATAAATTCCTTGGTTAATCTCTTCCCACCCACCCCCGCCTTCCCTCTGAGATTTGACTGTCTGTTCCATGCTTCTATGTCTCTGGAGCTATTTTGTTCTTTAGATTCCACATATGAATGAGATCATGTGATAAAAAAATAAAAATAAAATTGGGTTTATGTGATAAAGTAGGGAAAGAGGAATGGGTGTTAGGTAGGCAGTAGACAATGTTGGAAGCATTTGAGCTAGTCTGTTTACATAATGATTGTCAAGCAAAGGGTGTTATTAAATGTTATTAATGTGGTTTGGGCATGCAAAGAGCCTGACTTGGCCTAAAGCAGCGGTTCTCAACCTGTGGGTCGCGACCCCTTTGGCAGTCGAACGACCCTTTCACAGGGGTCGCCTAAGACCATCCTGCATATCAGATATTTACATTACGACTCATAACAGTAGCAACATTACAGTTATGAAGTAGCAATGAAAATAATTTTATGGTTGGGTCACATGAGGAACTGTATTTTAAAGGGCCAGAAGGTTGAGAACCACTGGCCTAAAGTTCTAAGCAGTTAGGGAAGGGACCCTATCCAACTTTCTCCAAACATCTGTGGCCAAGAGAGAATTTCATAGAACAAATATGTCTCCTTAAGGGAGAAGGTGGTTGAAAGGATGGGTTGGGGAGGCTACCCTTTTGGATTTTGAGGAAGGAGGTATCCAGGGAATGGGCAATCATGTGAGCTAGTCAGATGCCACAGAAGTGTCTCCTGCAATAATTTAAAAATTAACTTCAGCCCTAGTTGGTTTGGCTCAGTGGATAGAGCATCGGCCTGAGGACTGAAGGGTCCCGGATTTAATTCCGGTCAAGGGCACATGCCCAGGTTGCAGGCTCGATCCCCAGTAGGGGGCATGCAGGAGGCAGCTGATCAATGATTCTCTGTCATCATTGATGTTTCTCTCTCTGTCTCCCTCTCCCTTTCTCTCTGAAATAAATAAATTAATTTTTTTAAAAAGAACATACCCTCAGGTAAGAATGTTTAAAAAACCATGGTGCCGTTTAAATGTTTAAATAAATTAATTAACTTCATACTCACGGTTCCTTAACTTCCTTCCAAAAAGAACAGTAAGGAAAAAGAAAAGAGAAACTTTACAGTAAACAACCTTCATCCAGGTAAGTAAGGTCAGCATCAATAGTCACAAATGATATTGATTAGCAGGTATCCTTGATATGATGTGATGAAAATGGTGCATTATCTCTGATCTTCTTCCCAAGACACCAGACACCAGTATAATCATGAGGAAAATATCAGATAAATTCCAATAAAGAAGTGTTAATGTATAAAAACATTCAAACCTGTAAAGAATTTTTGTGAGCTTATTTTTTAAATATATTTTTATTGATTTCAGGGAGGAAGGGAGGGGGAGAGATAGAAATATCAATGATGAGAGAGAATTATTGGTCGGCTCCCTCCTGCAAACCCCACATAGGGGATCGAGCCACAACCCGGGCACATGCCCTGACCGGGAATCGAACTGTGACCTCCTGGTTCATAGGTCGACACTCAACCACTGAGCCACGCTGGCTGGGCTGTGAGTTTATTTGAGCCAAACTGTCAACAATTGCCAGGAAGCAGAATATCAACATATTAGGATAATGCTCCAGCAGAGAATGTCATTTTTTCTCACTTTGTTTTACATTACAATCAAAGGAGGAGATGTAAGTGGGTTACATGAAATCCATTGGTGATAGATTAGGGAGGTGGGAGAAAGCAAAGCGAGGAAACGTATGGGATTGGATAAAAATGAAAATGATAGACCCATAGTTCTTTTACATAGGTGGGAACAGGATAGTTAACGGTCAACAATTATCAAGATAGCAAAAACCCTAACCTGTCCCGGGTTCAATTCTTGTCAAGGACATGTACTTTGGTTGTGCTCTCAATCCCCAGTAGGGGGCATGCAGGAGGCAGCTGATAGATATTTCTCTCTCATCGATGTTTCTGGCTCTCTATCCCTCGCCCTTCCTCTCTGTAAAATCAATAAAAATATATTTTAAAAATAAAATTTAATTTTAAAAAAAGAAAGATAACAATAACAATGAGGGAATTTGTGGTCTCCGCCCTGGCGCCCTTGCTCACTGTTTGTGCCCCGAGGGATCTGGAAAAAGGGGAGTTATAAGGCACCCTGACATTTCACAGGTATGTTATCTTAGATTCAAAAAGACAATAGGCTCAGTAAAGATCAAAGTTGATCTTTGTCTAGGAAGATACTGGCCTAGGACATGACTACCTACTATAAACTGCTTTTTAATTAAAGGCTTTAATTTCAGATCACCCTTTGTGGTTAATTTATGTCTCTTGAGTATGCAAGGCTGCCAAGCAGGCCTTCCCTGAGTTAGTCAGGTTAGCATATTTTGTCCACAGAAGCATCCTACAAAATATCATTACTCAAAAAAAAAAAAGAAAGAAAAAGAAAAAAATCATTCCTTTTCAAAACTGTCAAGGTCATCAAGAGCAATAAAAGTCTAAGAAACTGCCACAACCAAGAGGCACCTAAGGAGACATGACAAGTGAATGGTACTGTGTATTCTGGATGTGATCCTGGATCAGAAAAGGATCAATAGATAAAAAGTGGGGAAACCTGAATAAAGTACAAATTTAGTTCATTATAATTTATCAACATTGTTCATAAATTGTAATGGATGTGCCATACAAATGTAAGATGTTAGTAACAGGAGGAGGTGACGGAGAGAGAAGAGAACTGTACTATCTGCTCAAGTTTTCTGTAAATCTAAACCATTTTAAAAATAAAGTCTATTAAATTTTTAACTGACTGCTACTAAATAAATGGCTTTAAAATAACTTTAACAGGAAGATCACAAAAGAACACATCTAAAATAGCCAATAAAGATATAAGAAGATATTCAACATTGTTAGTCATCCAGGAAATGCAAATAAAACCACAATGAAACATGGCTCACCCAAATAATTAAAATTTAAAAGACTATCAATTTCAAATGTTGGTGAATGTATGGGGAAACCAGAATTCTTATACTGTATGCTGCTAATGGAAGTACAAAATGGAAACTCCTTGTCAGTATTTATTAAGCCTCAACTTAAACATCCCCCCAGATCCTGAAATTCTACTCCTGTGTGTGGTTTTGCTTTGTTTGGTGTTGTCGGGGTGGGGGCTAGGGGGTGGTTCTGAATTGCTAATATGTATATACTCAACAGAAATACAAACAGGTGTACATCAAAAGCCAGGTACAAAGTGTTTATAACCATATTATTCTATCTAAACCAACTAGAAATAACCCAAAAGTCCAACAGTAGAATCTATATATATATAAAAGGCTAAGCAACTGTCCAACTGGCTGCCTGGCCAACCGGCTGGTAGGTATGATGCACACTGACCACCAGGGGGCAGAGTCTCGACAAAGGAGCTGCCCAGCTACAGCAACTCTCGCACTTCGGGACCCCTCAGGGCATGTCGGAGAGCTGGTTTGGGCCTGATCCCCGCAGGTCAGGCTGAGAGATGCCACCTGCCGGAGGGACACCGCTCACTCCCCAGACACCCTTCGAGCCACGGCGCTGCCTGGCATACAGCAATGAAATAGTGATATAAATAAACAAACTACTGCTACACACACAACATGGCTACATCTAATAAACGTAATGCTGAGCAAGAGAAATCAGACAAGGGACTTCACACTGTAAATTCAAAAGCAGGTGAAAGTAATAGATGGAGACAGAGGTCAGGGCAGTGATTAGGTTTCAGTCGTGACTGAGAGGGACTCAAAGGGGGCTTCTAGGCTGCTGATAATGTTCTGTTTCCAAATCTGAGTGGTAAGTACATGGTTTTGTTTACTTTATGAAAATTCACCAAGTTGCATACTTTGGGACACTTTTCCATTTGTTTGTTATACTTAAATAAGGAAGGTTGTCTTAAAAAATAATCTTAATAAAATGTCCATCAGTGGATGAATGGATAAACAAAAGGTGGTATATCAATGCAAAGGAATTTCACTCAGCCTTTAAGAAAAAGGAAATTCTGCCCTAGCCGGTTTGGCTCAATGGGTAGAGCGTCGGCTCAGTGGATAGAGCGTCGGCCTGCGGACCAAAGGGTCCAGGTTTGATTCTGGTCAAGGGCATGTACCTCGGTTGCAGGTTCCTCCCCAGCCTGGGCCCTGGTCGGGGCTTGTGCAGTAGGAAACCAATTGATGTGTTTCTCTTCCATCGATGTTTCTCTCTGTCTTCCACTCTCCCTAAAAATCCATGGAAAAATATCCTCCAGTGAAGATTAATTTAAAAAAAAGGGGGCGGGGGAATTCTGACACATGCTACAACATGGATAAACTTTGACAACATTATGCTAAGTAAAATAAGACAGACACAAGAGGACAAATATTGATTCCATTTATATGAGGTACTTAGCATAGTCAAATTCATAGAGTTAGAAAGTAAAATAGATAGTAGTAAATTAGTAGCAAGAGGGAGCCAGAAAAGCGGTGTTAGTGTTTAATGGGTACAGAGTTTCAGTTTGGGAGGATGACAAAGTTCTGGAGATGGATGGTAATGATGGGTGCATAACAATATGAATGAATGTACTTAATGTCACTGAACTACACACTTAAAATGGTTAAAATGATAAATTTTATATTATGCATATTTTGCCACAATAATAGTAATTATACTAAAGTATGATATATGTCATAATGATGGTATTACTCAGCTAAATGATAGGTTGTATAAGTACCAGGTGTGTGCTCTCTTCCCAGGAACTCTAATATATGTTGAACATTCATGACTTCATGGCAATACAGTGTAACTCAAAGTGAAGGCTTAGGAAGTGTTGGTTAGTTAACAGGGAAACTTTCCAGAAAAAGTATAACTTGAAATCCTTCTAGAAGGAAGAAAAGAACTTGGCTGAGAAGAGGTGTGGGTAACATTTGATCCAATAACACTCCAGGAAGAACTAGGCTCCTACCTGATTTTGGATTTTAATCTGCTTAAGTTGGATTCAGGCAGAGAATCTGGTTGACAAACTTGCTGACTAACCTTGTGGTTGCCACCACGCTGCCCACGCCTTTGTAAGAAAACTTCCCTGAATTACTCAAAATTTAGTAAACCATCCGTGTCTTGTTGGGACCCTGACTGATACACGGAATCAAATTATAAGTCACCAAATTTGGATTCAGGAAAAAAATTTTAAAAGGAAACAACAGATAATATGATATTTGACAAGAAGCCTCGAATATCAAATATTTGGAGGGAAAAAAATGTTGGCATAATTTGCAAACTCAAAAAGATAGTTGATATAGGTCAGCTTTTCAGAGCAGAAAGCAGAATGGGAAAGAGTGGACAATGAAACTGGAAGGGTAAAGGAAGCTATCCAGCATATTCCACATGAAAAACACTACAGAAAGAGGTGTGTCAACTGTGATATGTTTAGCTGCAAGGAGTAGACCCAATTAATAGAAGTTTAAATAAGGGATTTGTTATTTTACAGTAAATCCAGAAGAAAGTCCATTTTTAAAGCTAGGTAAATCTATGATGCTGATAGAAGGACTTATAATCCAATAGATAGAGCACCTGAATTAATCTGAAAAATAATCATATTATTTAAAATGTTAGAACACATATACTTATGTGAATAGGGGGTTAAGTTTTTCTTAAGTTTCCTTTTCAAGGCCTGTGCAAAGCGATTGAGGAGGTGACTCATCTGTGAATTCAGCCAGCAGAACGGATAAGCATGGTCAGACCGACATGGAGTCAAAACATCATCTCATCGCCTGATGACTAAGGACAATAGCTAATGTCTGCAGACCTCCGGGCCTGCACATAGCTGCATTCCTTTCCCAGCCTCACCCTAGCCCATTCCCCTTTATAATCCTGTCCCCTGCACCTTGTTATAAGACATGATTTGGTTGGCTGGACTTCTCAATAAATGCCTTATATGATTCAATCCTGCCTTCATTATTGGACACAGTGACAGGCAGCCCGAGCCCACCCAGAGGGTTTCCTGGTAACAATTCCACCATGTCCCCAATAGCCAGAGGCTGTCCACCTCACTGGCATGTCAACAGGTCTTATCTCTGAGCCACAAGACAGCTGTAGATATTCCTGGCATCAATAGAATTTATGGATTTTATGATGAATGTAAAAGAAGATATAACATTAAACTGGAAAACTTTCACAGACTGCTTTAACTGTTTACCTATAGCAACCATCATGGATGAGAAAATATTTAGTTGTCATGGAGGTTTATCACCAGATCTTCAATTTAAGGAGCAGATTCGGCGAATTAATCAACTGATGTACCATGGTCTTCTTTGTGATTTTTTGTGGTCTGACCCTGATAAAGATGACTTAGACTGGGGTGAAAATGACAAACGAGTGTACTTCACATTTGGTGCAGAAGAGGTTGCAAAATTTCTCCATAAGCATGATTTGGAATTCAGCAGTCGCCAACCTTTCAGACCTCATGGACCACCAGTTGGTGACCACTGTTTGGATCATCAACCCAACAGCATCTTGTCAAGAATAAGAGGATTTTGTCCCCACGGTTTTCTTTGTTAAAGTGAGCAAAATCTTTTCCAAAGTCTCCAAATAGGATACGCTCAGATCTCATTAGCCAAAATTCTGGCCTAAGATATTTCTAGCAATGTAATTGAGACTGTCACTTAAATTCATCATGATTTACCTCTAGGACTGGGTGAGGACCACGTATTCAGGGCTCTGTCAACAAAGAAGAGGGTGGGAATTTCTTTTTTTAATATTTTTATTGTTTTTTTAACAACATTTTTATTGATTTCAGAGAGGGAGAGAGATAGAAACATCAATGACAGAGAATCATTGATCCGTTGCCTCCTGCACACTCCCACTGGGGACTGAGCCCGCAACCTAGACATTTGTCCTGACCGGGAATTGAACCATGACCTCTTGGTTCATAGGTCAATGCTCAACCACTGAGCCATGCTGGCCAGGCAAGATTTTTTTTTTTTAATATATTTTATTGATTTTTTACGGAGAGGAAAGGAGAGAGATAGAGAGTCAGAAACATCGATGAGAGAGAAACATCCATCAGCTGCCTCCTGCACATCCCCCACTGGGGATGTGCCCGCAACCCAGGTACATGCCCTTGACTGGAATCGAACCCGGGACCCTTCAGTTCGCAGGCCGACGCTCTATCCACTGAGCCAAACCAGTTTTGGCAGGCAAGATTTTTTATTGATTTTTAGAGACAGTAGGAGAGAGAGGGGAAAACATCAATGTGAGAGCAAAACATTGATCAGCTGCCTCCTGCACACCCTCCACTGGGGATCAAGCTCAGAACCTGGGCATGTGCCCTGACTGAGAATCAAGCCGGCAACCCTTCAGTGCTTGGGACAATGCCCAACCACTGAGCCATACCAGGCAGGGTGAGGGTGGGAATTTCTGTTAATAACCAACATGCCATTCTCAAGAGAGCATAATATAACACTCTTTCCTCAAAAAAAGAGGCTTTCTTATAGCTTCTCTCTTCATCCCCCAAGTTGGAGAGATCCCCAAGGTCAAGGCAACTTTTTTTTTAATCCAAGGATATGTTTATTGATTTAGAGAGCAGAGCGTAAGGGAGAGAAGGAAAGGAGCGTGAAGGAAAGAGGGAGTGAAGGAAGGCAGGGAGGGACGGACGCAGAGAGGCAGGGAGGGAGAGAGAAGAGAGAAGCATTGATCCATTGCCTCCTGTACAAACTCCTACTGGGGAATGAATTCACAACGTAGGTATGTCCTCTGACAGGGAACTAAACCCACAACCTTTTGGTATATGGCATGACACTCCAACCAACTGAGCCACCCAGCCAGGGCAAGGCAAAACTTTTTAGTGAGAGAAAAATTGCAAATTTCTCTTCCTCTCTACATCCCTGACTTTAAGAAAGTGCATTTGGGGTTTTTTAATTAATCTTCTCTTTATGTTACTCATTCATTCAACAAATATATGTTAAGAACTTAGTATGTGTCCCACTTTGGGGACATAACAAAAATAGGACAATGCCCCTGAATTCTAGGAGCTCTCAAGCAATGTCAAGAGAGGGCAGTGGAAAACACTCAGAGGAGGGGTAGGTGAATAGAGAGTGGGCAAAGGTGGTCAGAAGCTACTTTGCACATGGAGAGTTGGGTGAGGTGTTGGTTGTGAACAAAAGGAAACCCAGAAGACAGTTGCTTAAGATGTAATTTAGACTCCAACTTTAGAAGGGAGACGCCAAGACCTTACTTGGATATGAAAGTGGCAAGGAAGTAGGTCAAACCTTATTTAGGCAAAGATTGTGTCGTTGACAGAAGCCCTGCCTGAGCTGTATCTTAGGAACCTGAATGGAGTGGTGGTGATTCACACAGGACACCCCCTAACACCAAGATGTGTGTGAGGGAGTGGGGAGGGTAGGGGGAGTTATAGGACCTCCCAGGCAGAAACACCACAGGAGCAATGATGATGACAATGACAATGGTAATCCTGATGGATGACTGTTGTCACTTTTATAAGGCTGCTACTCTTACAGTGCCACCTATAGGTAAACTTGGGAAAGACCTGACCCTTTTAATCTTGACACATAAACCCCCGAAGACCTGTTAGATGCTTTTGGAGCAAGATATTGTTAATATTTCGCTAAGGATTTGCAGTTGGATTTTCACCCATACCAACATGAGCACTACCATCCTGTTTGAAATGTTCCCACTTCAGAAGCTTGCACAGCCCCACACATTAATGAGCTTTTCTATACATAGTTTCTTCCAGCGTATAATTACTGGCCTGACTTCATATTATTTTAGGATAGTGTCAGCAACTAATTGTGGTACAGTCTGAATGCTCTGAAATGAGCTCAGCTGAGTATGAGGTATCTCAGCAAATGTAAGGCTGTGTGTGCATCATTTTTCATGTCTATGGTGTAGCAGGACACTGAACATGGCAGATTAATGGTGGAGTCCAATTCAAAGAGCAATTGACTGTGGAGTCTTCCCTGCCTCACATTTCACTTTGAACTTCCTAAACGGCTCATTCCTCGGTGCCTACTTGCCTACTTGCCACACTCAACTACCATTGAACTTTGAATGGGTCTAAGTGTACAGTGAAGCCTTGGGTCCTAGCATTGCTGAGTCCCTATAAGTTTCGCAGGCTCAGATATAGGAGGGAGCATAGGAAGAATAGTATGGCCTCTTCTTTAACTGCTATTCCTTTAGACACTAGGGCAGTGGTCGGCAAACCGCGGCTCGTGAGCCACATGCGGCTCTTTGGCCCCTTGAGTGTGGCTCTTCCACAAAATACCACCTGCGGGCGCCCACGTACAGTGCGATTGAAACTTCGTGGCCCATGCGCAGAGGTCGGTTTTCGGCCTGGGCGAGTCTATTTTGAAGAAGTGGCGTTAGAAGAAGTGGGGGGTGTTGGTCGGTCGGTCGGGAGATGTGGCGCAGGCGGGCCGCAGGATACACAGCTGGGGAGGCGCGCGCGATTCATGCACGAGTTGAGTGAGCCAGTCTGTCAGCAGTCTCATGGTGCAGTGGTTAGTGCTAGTCGCGTCCACAAATCGCGTGCGGGGTGACAAAAGTACCTACCTGTATTTTTCCAACCAGCTGCAAATCCTACAGGTATTTTTGTCATCAATTTAAGAATTTTAATTTTTTTGTGTTGGTGGCTTTATTATTATAAAATGAAACATTTTTTAGGTGCCCTGTTTGAGATGGCTACCAAGAAGTAGCAAAGAAAAACGGAAGACGAAAACCGTGAATTTAAAGTTGAATATAAAGTTGAATGTACCTACCTATATAGTTTAAGTTTAAAAAATTTGGCTCTCAAAAGAAATTTCAATCGTTGTACTGTTGATATTTGGCTCTGTTGACTAATGAGTTTGCCGACCACTGCACTAGGGTATAGAAGTAAAAGACATGATGAAAGAGTCTGGGGAAAGGAATGAACTCAGCCACTGACTCAGCCACTTTCATTCCCTCTATCCATATATTTCCTTATCTTATCTTCCTTCTGTGGTCAGCAGCTTCCAAAATGTTTCCCAATATCCCCGCCTGCTGGCATTCATTCCCTTGTACAATTCCTTCCCCTTGTAAAACTTGTGACTTGCTTCTAGTGAGAAGAATGTGGCACAAGTTATGGGATATCACATACAAACTGAGATTATAAAAACCCATGTCCACCATCTTGCTTATACTCTTTCTTGCTTTCTTGGCTTGCTGATTTCCATGAAGCAAGCTGCTGTGTTGGAGAGGCCCCTGTGTCAAGGAACTGAGGGCAGCCTCTGGCCAGCAGCCCTAAGGAGCTGAATCCTGCCAACAACATGATGAGCTTGGAAGGTAATCTTTCTCCAGTGGGTCTTGAGATAACTACAGCCTCCACCAACACTTGGCTTGCAGCGGGTAAGAGGTCCTGAGGCAGAGAACCAGGCTACGCCTTTCCAGATTCCTGACTCAGAATCTGTGAGACCATATGTGTGAAGTGACTATTTGTGGGGTAATTTGCTACACAATGATTGTTAAGTAATATTCTTCCTTGGCCTGTTTGTTTGTTTGTTTGTTTGTTAATCCTCACCCAAGGATATTTTTCCACTGATTTTTTTTTAGAGAGAGTGGAAGGGAAGGAGGGAGGGAGAGAGAGGGGAAAAAAAAGATAGAGAGAAGCAGGGAAAGAGATGGATGTGAGAGAGAAACATCACCTGTCTGACTAAGGCTGGGATCTAACCTGCAACCCTTTGGTAGGCCGGCTGATGCTCTAACCCAGGGGTCCTCAAACTTTTTAAACAGGGGGCCAGTTCACTGTCCCTCAGACCGTTGGAGGGCCAGACTATAGTTTAAAAAAAAACTATGAACAAATTCCTATGCACACTGCACATATCTTATTTTGAAGTAAAAAAACAAAACGGGAACAAATACAACATTTGTATTTGCATGTGGCCCGCAGGCCGTAGTTTGAGGACCCCTGCTCTAACCACTGAGGCTCTTCCTTGGCCTGGGTTGTGGGCTCTATCCACAACCCAGGAAGTGTGCAGAAGGCAGCTGATCAATGTTTTGCTCTCACATCGATGTTTCTCTTTCTCCTTCTACCTTTCTCTTTCTCTAGAAATCAATTTTTTAAAAAAAAGAATGAACTAGATCTACCTGTGTGAACATGGATATGTTTGGGAAACAAGGTTGAGTAGAAAAATCAACATGTAGGTCAATATGTATGACATTATGTATATAAATTGAAAACAATTACCCACTTACAAAATAGTATTATATACTAGAGGCCCGGTGCACGGGATTTGTGCACTGGTGGGGGGCGTGGCCTGTGGGAATCAGTCACTGTGGGAGCGCTGCTCATCCCAGTCAGCTGAGCGGTGCTCCCACTATGAGAGCACACTGACCACCAGAGGGCAGCTTCTGCATTGAGCATCTGCCCCCTGGTGGTCAGTGCACATCATTCCACTGTTTGGTCGCTGGGCTTTTATTATATAGGATTGGTATTAGATACATAAATATATAAAAAAATAAAATAAAGAATTAATTTAACAGTTACCTACAAAACTCCTGATATTGGTGGTGGGAATAAGAATGGGACATGAGGTCAAATGCTATTTAAGGTTTATCTGTAATATTTCATTTTGTTACAAAAACAAAAAAACAAATATTTATGTTAATTGCATATGGTAAAAAACTAGTACTTTTTATATTATTACTAGAGGCCTGGTGCACGAAATTCTTGCACTCAGGGGGGGTGGGGGGTCCTTCAGCCAGCCTGCACCCTCTCACAGTCCAGGAGCCCTCAGGGGATGTTCAACTGCCACGGAGGCGGGAGAGGCCTCCACCTTTGCTGCTGTACTCGCCAGCCATGAGCCCAAATTCTGGTTGAGCGGCAGTCCCCCTGTGGGAGCACACTGACCACCAGAGTGGTCACGTCATACTGACCGGTTATTCTGCCGTTTGGTCTATTTGCATATTAGCCTCTTATTAGATAGGATTATTTTATTTTATAATGTTATTTGTATTTTTAAATATTTTATATATATATATATATATATATATATATGCAAAGTGTCCCCTCAGGAGTTTGACCAGGAGACTGTGAGTCCAATCACTCACTATGACATTCGCTGAGCATCAGGGGGCGGTGCAAAATGAAGGAAGGCCTGGCCGGCAGCTGGAAGGCCCTGATTGGCCCTGATCGCCGGCCAGGCCTAGGGACCCTACCCGTGCACAAATTTCGTGCACCGAGCCTCTAGTTATTTATAATTCTATTGACACTGTTGTAATTAACCTAGTTATTAATAACAGGAAAGAAGTAAAGGGAAATCCAAGTAGTACAGGCATGTCATTTGTGCAACTTTGCCAGGAAGCTGCAGTTTAACACTCCCCAGGATGCCACGGGTCTATTCCCCAAAGACAGATTGCTGGGGGAAAGGACTGAACAGTGGGGAGAATAGCTGCATACTATAGACATAGTACCTTCTCTATGTCACCAGGAAAGTCTGGTGACATAGAGAAGGTACTTGTCTGTCAGTCACACCTGGGAACGGGTCATTGGCCAGAGTAGAAGTGGCCACTGAAAGCGAGGGAAGATTTGAGACATTTAATCCCCTACCCAAAGAAGGTTGCTCTCTTGGTCGCTCTTGTGCTCTTGGCTCTTGGCGTGTTGAGCTTGACTCCTGGCCTGCGGGACTCTCATGCTCCTGCTCTCTTGCATTCACTCACATGATAGACTAATGGACTGCGACTAGCCTAATGCTCAAGTGGGCCAATGCCAACGTGGAATGGAAACTCCGGACACTGGCTTTACTCTTAGCCCTGCTAAATCCTCAACTGCGCTTCTTCCAGGACGGGATTAAGGGACATGGGATGTTGGAGATCCAGGAATGTAATTCCACACAAATACAAACCACTCATCCCCCTGTGCGAGTCTCAGAAAATTCTTTTTCTCAAGATATCTTAAGGACACCACCCGCAGCACTCAGTAAGGAAAGGGACACTCCAAGCCCCCCAATAACACTCTAATAATATTATACTATTCTTTTTGCCTTTCTATCACATAAGAAATAACTATTCTACAACAATTAATTGGAGCAAAAGGAAAGTAGTTTGCATATTTATGACCCTATGAAATTATTTTGCCTCGAGGAGATAACATCAGATATCCTTTTTGGACTCAAGAAGAAGATTAAAATGTTTTTACTGCCTTTGTGCGAGTAAAATGGGCTTCTTATTATTCATGTGAAGCCTCTGTGGCTTTGGGCCATTGAAGTCTCCTGTTAACACTCTGCAGAACCTCAGAGCCAGGGTCAATATTGCTTTCATTATTTTATGTGAAGAGCTCTGTTCACACAATCCTTAAGCTACATTGAATCAATTAATTTAAAAGACACAAAATCTCTCCATCCCTGAGATGAAGTCCAAGGACTGAGATATCCTATGGGCAGAGAAAGTTTAAACCAAAATGCAGATTTAAGCTTTTAATTCATTGATTTTATCCATCTAGGAGACGTAGATCAAAACCAGTTTCGCCCTAGCTGGTTTGGCTCAGTGGATAAAGTGTCGGCCTGCAGACTGAAGGTCCCAGGTTCGATTCCGGTCAAGGGCAAATATCTCAATTAAGTTGCAGGCTCCTCTCCAGCCCAGGCCCTGGTCAAGGTGTGTGCAGGAAGCAACTAATCAATGTGTTTCTCTTACATCAATATTTCTCTCTGTCTTTCCCTCTCTCTTACACTCTCTCTAAGACAAATATCCTCAGGTGAGGATTAAAAACAAACAAACAGTCTCATTGGTTGTGAAAACTAGTAATACATAAATGTAATTACATGTTTACCACAAAGCAGCCGTCAGGTACATTCTGCTGATTGATGCCTAAGGCAGAGGTATGGGGAGAAGGGAAGGGAGATCCATTTCTTCCTCCTAGGTATTTTTTAAAATATATTTTTTATTGGATTTCAGAGAGGGAGAGGGAGATAAAAAAAAACATCAATGATGAGCGAGAATCATTGACCAGCTGTCTCCTGTACTCTATTCCCCATACTGGGGATTGAGCCCACAACCCAGGCACATTCTCCGACCAGGAATCGAACCGTGACCTCCTGGTTCATAAGTCAATGCTCAACCAATGAGCCATGTCAGCTGGGCCCTCCTAGGTATTTTTGCAAAACTTAAGAGTTCATTTTTGTAGAGCCTCCTGAACACTTACACAACTTCAACTTACACTGATGTTACAAAATCTGGCTTCACATCGTTTTAGCTTACCTCAGCCACATTTCTACCAAGGCTCAGATTTCAACCGCCGGGCCTGCCCTCTATGGGCAAGTTGATCTCCATCACCCCCACACTTAAGCCCTTTCCTCTAGTCTAAGAAAGAAAAAAAAAAAGTTTTCTTCCTCTTCTCTGTGGCAAATGAGATAGTTACTCCTCTCCACTCAAATATGAGAAACTTGATATTTCTCCCTTTTTCTAAGTCAGGTGAGTCCTTTTGAGTCTCACCAGCCCACCCCCCAAACAAGCCTGGTGATCCTGGTCAGAAGAGGATCTGGCCCACTTTTCATGGAATTATGTAAGAATCCTAGCGCCAGTGGAGGGGTTCAGGACAGGCCTCTCCAAAACGGGCCACTTCGACTTGTGAATTATTTTGAGCTGAAAGCAATCAGGACCCTGCTGGCTCAGAAGAAACTCTTACCTCCCAAAGAATTTAAATTAGGGGGCCTTGCCCATAGTAAGAGTTATCACCAGAAATAACTTCTTATGACCTCACCTCATCCTTAGCTCAGAATGTCATATACCTATTTTCCCTTTCTGTCTCTGAACCTCTCATGTATGGGGGGTCTCTGACTTTCCCACGTATGTGGGGTTCTTATGCGGATGTGTATTTGGTGATTTTCTCTCGTTAGTGTCGCCTGCTGATGTGATTATTAGACCAACAGCCGAAAGAGCCTTGAGGGTAGAGGAAAGTTTCTTCCTGCCTCACCCCAGAAAACCTCCTCATCTTCCATCTCTCCATTCCTTTCAGGCCGAGGGAGAGAGCTTTTGTGTTTCATGCTCTGTGGGGCTAAGGAAAAGTGAAATAAACACAGATGGTCAAATCACACCCAAAAGCTGCATTTTATTTTTTACATCTCTTGACTCTTTTTTTCCACACTTCCACACAAAATGTAGTAAATTAAACAGATATAAAGTATTCAAAGTGTATGCATAAATAAACCTAATTTTTTAACAAGATGTCATATATTTTTCTGATTCTAACATGTTTATATCTCTCTTGCCTTTTTCCTTCTCATGGCAGCAACTCCCAGCTTTCCCAATCATCCCAGGTGTCTCCCCCAAACAAATAAGGGTGCCCCAGTTAGGAGGCTCTCCTAGAATAGCGTAGATTGTGTAATTATTAAGGAAACCACTATCAAATGTCAGCGCTTCATAGAAAACGTAAGCAGTCTGTGGCATGTCTGATGGACACACTGCAGTTGAGAACTCAATTCTACCGCATTTTTGCTTCAATATGATTTCATCCTTGCCCTGCCTCTAACTTCAGCCCAAACCTGTCTCCTGCCACATTCCCCCCTGCCCTCACCTGCAGGGATTTCCTGCTGGGATAGAATCCATCCTTTCTCTGTCTCTCTCTAAGATGCCAATCTGACCAAGTCACTCTGGTGGCCGCTTTCTCCCTTTAGAATAAAACGCAGGATGCAGCCCACCCCGTGTGTGGTATGTGGTACCTACCTCTCCCTCCCCAAACACAGCCCAAGCCCCAGCCAGCAAAGATCCTCCAAAGTGACCTCTGCAGCCTAACAGCACCTGTCCTCCCCATGTTGCGGTTCTGTCTGGATTACCACTTCCTCCTCCTTCTGGCTTCCCTCTTCTCTCCCTACCCCTAGCCCTGCCTTTGCCAAGTCATGTGGTGCTAGCACAGGTGGGCTCTCGGGTCAAACTGCTTGGATTTAAGCCTACCTACACCTACGTCGGACCTTGAGCAAGACACTTAATCTCTCTTTGTCTTGGTCTCCTTACCTGTAAAATGGAGATATAATCATCTATAATAATAAAAGCATAATATGCTAATTAGACTGGACAGCTGGACGACCTTCTGGACGAAGCCGGGGCTTCGAGGGCCAAGGGAAGCTGCCGCGGCTGTGAGGGCTGAGCCCCTTGCACGAATTTTGTGCATCGGGCCTCTAGTATATTAATGAAACATTACTTAAGAATGACAAATCAATTATAAATAATAATCGTAGCACCTAGTCATGGGATGGTGATACCCATTAAATTAGCTAGTACTAATAAGTGTTTGGAGCAATGGCCTGGCACTTGGGAAAACCATACTATCAGCTCAGCTCCAGCTTGCTCCCCTCTGAGGAGTTTGCTCTCCCTCCTCCAAGCTGCCTCCAGCATCTCCTCTGTCTGTATTGTGATGGTTTGCTTAGCATTAGGCAGTGGGTTCCCTGGATCAGAGATTCCTTTGTCATTAGCCCTGTGCCATAGCAGCTCATATGACAGTGAAATAGCCCGCAGATGTGGGAGTTCAACCAAACCACGGTTTCCCAGCACCGGCTGCACATTGGAATCACCTGGGAAGACTTTAATATGCTGCCTGGGCCCCAAGCCAGACCAACTGCATCCGGATGTCAGAGGATGACGCTCAGACTTCAGTATCGTTTAAAACCTCCCCCGGGTGATAGTAACACCCAGCCAGGATTAAGAACCACTGAACTGAACCCACATTTAAAGCTCAACTCCTCCACTTTCTAGCTCTAGGACCTTGGACAAGTTACGAAAAGTCCCTGAGTTTATTCCCATGTCTGTAAGATGTAGATAAAAATGTCTGACTGCAGCAGTCACATCCAGAGTGTGTTCTTACTGTTCCCACTCTGCTTACAAAAACCAGTTCACTGGTCAGGAGGATTTGCTGCTTTTTATAGCAATTAGGCACACCCTTCTGAGCTAAGGGTAATCTCCCCAAATGCACTATTGCTACTCAAAGAAGGGGAGTATGTTTTGGAGAGATAACCATAATATCCACTGGGGTAGCTGTAGGGAATAACACTGGCGTATAAGAGTTAAGCCAGCCGAAACCGGTTTGGCTCAGTGGATAGAGCGTTGGCCTGCAGACTGAGGGGTCCCAGGTTCGATTCTGGTCAAGGGCATGTACCTGGGTTGCGGGCACATCCCCAGTGGGGAGATGTGCAGGAGGCAGCTGATCGATGTTTCTCTCCCATCGATGTTTCTAACTATCTATCCCTCTCCCTTCCTCTCTGTAAAAAATCAATAAAATAT
Source organism: Myotis lucifugus (assembly GCF_000147115.1). Classification (NCBI taxonomy): domain Eukaryota; kingdom Metazoa; phylum Chordata; class Mammalia; order Chiroptera; family Vespertilionidae; genus Myotis; species Myotis lucifugus. The sequence continues at coordinate 100,058 of NW_005871436.1, read as the reverse complement.
ATTTTTAAAAAAAGAATAGTTTGTTGATTTTTTTAGAGAGAGAAATGGAGAGGGAGAGAGAGAAACATCAATCTGCTGTCTCCTGCAGACCTTCTACTCAGGGGTCAAGCCACAACTGAGGCATGTGCCCTGATAGGGAATCCAACCAGCAACCTTTTGGTGCATAGGACGATGCCCAACTAACTGAGTCACACCAGCCAGGGCTGTGGCTTGTATTTTTAACTTATTATGTTGTATATATGTATTTCCCAATGTTACAAGTAAATACTCTTCTAGAATATGATTTTTCAATGACTCCATATTATAATACTTTATTATTGCGTATTTAGACTGTTTATAATTTTTTCACGTAAAAATAGTATTGCAATGAATAACTTTGTACATGCAAATATATTTACATCTCTGATTATTTTCTTATTATATAGTTCTGGAAATGGAATTGCTGGGACAAAGTAGATGCATATTTTTAACTTTGATACCTACTGCCAAATTGCCTTCTAAAAAGTTTGTACCTATGCTATAGCTCAACTAGAAAAGCTATAGTTTTGAAAGTGGAAAAATATGAAGAAATACTTTCTCTATTTGAAACTTGCCTCACACAGTGTTACCATTCTTTGTCATCTTTGTAAATTTACTTGGTAAAAAAGGATGCTTTATTTTGATTAATTTGGATTTTCTCAATTACAAGAGACCTAGAAATTTTTTGTATACATATTGGTCATTGTAAGTCTTGATTTGTTAGCTATTTATCCTCTTCAGCTAATTTTATTCAATCTCTTATACTATATATATATATATATATATATATATATATATTCATCAATAAGCATTTCAAGCATCAAAAAGAAATACTAGTAGCTAATTCTATTTAATTATAATCACAACTTTGGAGGGTATAGTATCCTAAAGGAAAGCTATACAAGCTTGCCATTCAAATGTTCTTTCCTAATGAGATTCTGAAAATAGCAAAGAGCAGATGTGATTCTCTTCTTTCCATGGACCTAACGAGACATTCTACGTCATTTAGGAACATAAAAGTGACTATGGAGTAGTGCTGGGCTCTCTGCACAATTTCTGGTATAAGAGTGAGGATCTGGATAACTAAATCCAGGCACACTATGAAAGCAAGAAGCAGGAGTAAGTAATGATAGAACAACCTTTTATGTTCCCCCATAATATATTTGTTGAGTGAATGAAGGCATAAGTAAATATCTCTTTCAAGGATGCAGAAAGCTTGCATTGCTGGCTTCCAGCTTAGTAAAAGTAGAGTTGCTCAGCCAGAAATTACTTTCAGAGAAGAATGTCAATGGTAAGGAGCTTAACAGTGGCTCACTGAATGGTCTCACGCTATTAGCATCACTTATTTTTATTTATTACTGTTATATTATTACATTTTGTTGCAGGTATTTAATAAACTCTTACTAAATACAGGTTGAACAAATGATAAAAATATATCATTTTTACTTTACAATGTTTATAATGATATATTTGAAACTGTTCATTATTATTCTCACTTTACTGATAAGGAATGGTGGCTCTGAGGTGTCAAGAGTTGAAGACTATGTCAAGACTCATGCAACTAACAAGCAGCAAAACCCGGCTTAGGAACTGTGAACGTCAAATGCAATGAATGCCCTTTTCTCAAGACTACACTCATAATTTCCACCAGATTACTTTCTCGCTCCCTATTAATTATGTGAAACTCAAATTCCTCAGTTGTTATTAAAGGTTCTCTATAATCTGGCTTAACTCTTTTTTTTTTTAAATATATTTTATTGATATATTTAGGTACATGCCCTTGACCGGAATCAAACCGGGGACCCTTGAGTCCTCAGGCCAATGCTCTATCCACTGAGCCAAACCGATTAGGGCAACAAACTATTCTTTAAAAAAATTCCAAGGCACAAAATTGTGTATAGTATGACCTTTCTACAAAATATGCATGTGTGTGAAGGAGAGAGCGTAATGGTGGGATATATACAAAATGTAACCCTGTCTAGCTTACAGTATTACAATTAAGAAATTTTTCTTTTATTTTTTTCTCTTTTATTTTGCATGTTTTTCAAGTTTTCAGCTATGAATATTTGTTTCCTAAAAATGGAAGAGCAGAAAAACTTGTTTTTTAAATTTATTTTCATTGATTTCTGTAGAGGGCCGCCTGGGAGGCACCTAGGCATTTTCTTATAATTATTGTCAGCTGAACTCAGAGCATAGGCAGCCACGCCCTGGGAACATGCTTCCCCAATAGGCTGGACATGTTAATCAGGCAGGGGCAGAACTAGATATGTAAATCTAGGCCTTTAAAATAAACCTGCTGTGTGGCTCAGGCCGCTTTTGCCGCCTCTCCATCAGAGAGGATGGCGCCCACCTGGCCCCAGCTTAAAATCTATTTCTGCATCTTGGTCTTTCTTTAATTTCTTAATCCCCAGCTCCTCCACTCAGCAAATGGACTGTTTCCTTTTCCATGCGGGACATAGAAAAGAGAGAAACAGCCCCCCACAGATTTCAGAGAGGAAGAGAGAGAAAAAGAGAAATAAAACCATCAATGATGAGAAAGAATCATTGATTGGCTACCTCCTGCACGCCCCATACTGGGGATGGAGCCTGTAACCCAGGCATGTGCCCTGATCAGAATTGAACCGTGACCTCCTGGTTTATAGGTCTACTCCCAACCACTGGACCATACCGGCCAGGCAAAACCTTTTTTTAGAAGAATCTTGTGTTTTTTAAGACTTTTGTCAAATTCTCCCTTATCTTAATCCAAAAGTACAAAATAAATAAAGTTTAAAATAAGATAACAACATATTATTAAGTTACATCTAACAGTTTACTAGAGTAAGATCCAATTCTTACTACTTCCCCCATCCTCCAGCTTGATCCTTTCAAATTTAGCCTGCTCTAACTAGATATACCTAGTCGTCTTGTCTCAAGCCTCATTTATATCCTTAAATTCATAGTCCACATTGTCCTCAACATTATCTTCTTTTTTTAAATACATATATTTTTTTTTATTGATTTCAGGGAGGAAGGGGGAGGGAGAGAGAGCTAGAAACATCAGTGATTGGCTGCCTCCTGCTCGCCCTACACTGGAGATCAAGCTGAGCCCACAACCCGGGTATATGTCCTGACAGGGAATCAAACCATGACCTCCTGGTTCATAGGTCGATGCTCAACCACTGAGCCACACCTGCCAGGCTGTTTATCTTCTTTTTAAAATAAGTTATTTGCTTGCTCTTTAGACTGAGTAATACATGCACCTAGTACAAAAATCCAAAATGTAAGGCAGGTAGTTATGCATATCAAATATTTATGTAGATATTATTTTCTTACCTTTTGATACAAATGGTAGCAAATGTATTTTTGTTACATGGATGTAGTCTTCTATTGGTTGATACTAGGTTGTTGCAATTGCACGTTTTTATACCCCCAAATTTCTGCTTCACTTTGTTTTAGATCTGTTTCTTGTGTACAGCAGACAGTGGGTTTTGTGTAGTAATTGCTTTATTTTGTTGTTATTAAAACCAACCCACCTATATTTATTGACATGAGATATGTTCAGTCTTAGTTCTGTCCGTCTACTGTGTATTATTAACATTTTCGTTGTCTTTAAAAATATTCTTATTTTATGGGTTGTGATTTCTTTACACTTTTATGATATGTGTTTTTGGTAATAATTGGAAAACCTGGTGTTTTTATTCTAATGCTCACACTCATAATTATAACTTTGCTTTTTTATCATTCTGTATTTTTCTATTCTTTCTACTTTTTAGTAGCTAACATGAACTTGAAACAAAATTCAAAAGATATAAAAGAATATACAATAAAAAATGTCTCCTGTCTACCCAGGTACCCATTTTCCATCCTAAAGGCAATTATTGTTAAAATTTTTATAGCTATAATTCTATACAATTAACCGTCTGTTTTTAGACAGTGTCAATTACTCTTGTTATGAGCAACAATAAAATTAACATATTTTTTCTTACCATATCCCCACCATCACTTTATTTTTGTTAATCATATATTTTTCTTAGTGTTTACCCTTATCCTTTAAGTATATTTATACAACTATGCATTGACATACCAGATTTCAATGATTTCTTGTACCTCTGTCATTAAATGTTGAAATTACATCACCTCATGCCTTCTCACTATCTCACCCTCCCAAAATTTGGTAGCTACATCATTTCTACATTTTCAAAGTTTATAGCTCTTATTTTTCATTCCTCAACCATTAAATGAAATCAGTTTTAGTCTTAACTCTATGTGTGGGATTCATATTCATAAGGTAGTTTTTACATTGAGCTTTATTTGGCTGAAGCTAGTTCTACAGTAGTTTCTTTAGGAAGAGCTCATTGGGGGTTGGGGGAAGGTAGAATAGGGCAAAGGGGGATAAATGGTGAGATGAAGGAGATGACTTGAGGTGGTGAACACACAATATAAAATACATATGATGTATTGTAGAATTACACACCTGAAACCTATATAATTTTATTAACCAATGTCACCCCAATAAATTCAATTTTTAAAAAAATTTAAAAAAGAAGGGCTCATTGAAGCTACAACTCCTACATTTTTTTTTTAAGGACGCTTATTAAAGCTTGGGGCAGTGAAACAAGGAAGGGCCTAGGATGACAGAGAAGGACTAGGTGGGAAATGAGCGTAGGTGGGACAGCTTTGGCTCTCTAAGAAGTCAGAGAAAAGGGGGACTGGGGAACCGGTTCAGGGGGTTTGTCTGGGACGAACTGTTGCTGCCCATTGCTCCCTGATTGCAAGCCTCATGGGGTCCCTTAGAGGTTAGGAGATGCATGTTTGTGGGGGAAGAAGGAGAGGGAAGGTGTGGGTGTGCTCCTGGGAGGGAGAGTACACCCCCTGCATTCTTGATTATTTGCGGTTTGCCTTTATATTTGAAAATTGTAGCTAGGTAAAAAAATCTTTAGTCACACTTTCTTTCTCTGGGCTTTTGTGAACAAAGCTCCATTGTCTTCTAAGATTTTTCTGTGGAATAATCAGAGCCCAACCTATCTTTTCCCTCCTATAAGTGGCTTAAAGTCCTCCCCTCCTTACCCAAAAAATGCCAAGGGTTCTTTCTGTTTGTTTTTTTATATGTTGACAGTATTACAGATGTCCTCCATTTTCCCTCCCTTTATTTCCTTCCACCCAACCCCAGCCCCACCCCAGGCTTTCATCACAAATTCATGCACCAGTAGGGTTCCTCAGCCTGGCCTGTCTGATAGGCCAAAAAATGGCTCTCCGACATCCCCCGAGGGGTCCCGGATTGCAAGAGGGTGCAGGCCAGGCCCAGGGACCCCACCAGTTCACCATCAGAGCCAGGGAGGGACTCAGGAGGTTGGCCAGCCGGGGGGGACTGCGGAAGGGCTCCAGGGCTCAGTCCCGATCGGCCGGACCCCAGCAGCAAGCTAACCTACTGGTTGGAGCATCTGCCCCCTGATGATCAATGCACATCATAACGACTGGTCAACTGGTCAGCTATCTGCCCCCTGGTGGTCAGTGCATGTCATAGCGAGCAGTTGAGCAGCCTTAGCATATCATTAGCATATTACACTTTGATTGGTTGAACAGCTGACTGGACAACTGGACACTTAGCATATTAGACTTTTATTATATAGGATGTCCATGGGCTATACATACTAGTATACTAGTATGCATACATGTTCTTTAGTTAATCTCTTTCTGTCCCCCCCTCACCCCCCTCCCTTCTGAGATCTGTCAGTCTGTTCCATGCATCCATGTCTCTGGACCTATTTTGTTCATTACATTTGCTTCATCATTGTAGACCAGTAACTTTACCAGGATGTGTACTGCTATTGATTAGTCTATGTCAAATAAATGGGTTCTTTTAAACAGCAGATTCAAGACTTCTACTTCTAAATAAATAAATACCCTGATGGTTTTTTTTTTTCTCTCCTTTTCTAGGACAACTGAACATTCAAATCTGCCTTTACTTCTGAAAATGTTTCTTTTTCTTTTTTTTAAATTTTGTTTTATTGCTTAAAGTATTACAAAGAGTATTACATATGTCTCCTTTTTTTTTCTCCCCTTGACATTCCCCCGGCCTCCCCTCCCCTCAGTGTCTTATGTCCATTGGTTATGCTTATATGCATGCATACAAGTCCTTCGGTTGTTCTCTTACCCCCCCCCCCCCCA
>NW_005871436.1:61665-93793 GCF_000147115.1 Myotis lucifugus | reverse complement strand
GACAGTCTGTTCGATGCTGCTCTGCTTCTGTATCTATTTTTGTTCATCAGTTTATAATGGTCTTTATTATCCATATATGAGTGAGATCATGTGGTATTTTTCCTTCATTGACTGGCTTATTTCACTTAGCATAATGCTCTCCAGTTCCATCCATGCTGTTGCAAATGGTAAGAATTCCTTCTTTTTTACAGCAGCATAGTATTCCATTGTGTAGATGTACCACAGTTTTCTAATCCATTCATCTACTGATGGGCACTTAGGCTGTTTCCAAATCTTAGCTATGGTAAATCGTGCTGCTATGAACATAGGGATGCATATATCCTTTCTGATTGGTGTTTCTGATTTCTTGGGATATATTCCTAGAAGTGGGATCACAGGGTCAAATGGGAGTTCCATTTTTAGCTTTTTGAGGAAACTCCATACTGTCTTCCATAGTGGCTGCACCAGTCTGCATTCCCACCAGCAGTGCAGGAGGGTTCCTTTTTCTCCACATCCTCTCCAGCACTTGTCGTTTGTTGATTTGTTGATGATAGCCATTCTGACAGGTGTGAGATGGTACCTCATTGTTGTTTTGATTTGCATCTCTCGGATGATGAGTGACTTTGAGCATGTTTTCATATGTCTCTTGGCTTTCTGAATGTCCTCTTTTGAAAAGTGTCTACTTAGGTCCTTTGCCCATTTTTTGATTGGATTGTTTATCTTCCTTTTGTTAAGTTGTATGAGTTCCCTATAAATGTTGGAGATTATGAAAATGTTTCCTAAATATATCGTTAAATATTTTTCCAGTTCCATTATTTTAATTATCTTTTTTTATGTAATCAGTTATGCATATGTTAACTATCCTTTGTCTTCCATAGCTCTCAATTTCTCACTAATCCTTCTTAAATTTGTTCACTTATATTACACTAGAGCCCCAGGCCTGACATTTGCACCCTCTCGCAGTCCCGGACCCCTCGGGCCATGTCCGCCTGCCACAGGAGCCGCTGTACTCGCCAGCCATGAGCCCGGCTTCTGGCTGAGCGGAGCTCCCATAGGAGCACACTGACCACCAGGGGACAGCTCCTGCATTGAGCGTCTGCCCCCTGGTGGTCAGTGTACATCATAGCGACCAGTCATTCCGCTCTTCGGTAGATTTCCATATTATACTTTTATTATATAGGATTTTATTTGCTTTTCTCAATGTTATCCATTTGCTCCTTTGAGCTACTTTTAATAAGACTTTTATTTCTTTTTATTTCTTTTTTTTTCATACCCTCTAGGTTCATCTATGTTGTCACAAATGGTAAGATATTCTTTTTTATGACCTGGTAATATTCCATTGTGTATATGTACCACTTGTCTATTGATGGACACTTGGGTTGCTTCTGTATTTTGACTATTGCAAGGAACATAAGGATACATATATTCCTTCAAATTAGTATTTTGGGTTTCTTTGGATATATTCCCAGAAGTGGAATTGCTGGGTCATAAGGCAGTTCCATTTAAAAAATTTTTAAAAACCCTCCATAAGCATAACCAATGGACATAAGACACTGGGGGGGTAGGGGAGGCCGGGGGATTGTCAAGGGCGGGGGGGGGAAGGAGACATATGTAATACTCTTTGTAATACTTTAAGCAATAAAAAAAAGAGAAAAAGAAAAAAAGACTATAATTTAGAGCAAGGAAGAGAGAGCAAGAGTGGATGAGAAGAGAAGCAATGGCTAGTGCCATTAATCTGACTCTTCAACATAAAATTATGACAATGTTTAAAAACAACTTTGATTAAAACTCAGTTTTTGAATTAACCATCAACTTAAAATGAATGAAATAAAAGATTAAGATGCCAAAAAAAAACAAAACCCTCCATAATATTTTACATAGTGGCTGCACCAATTTACATTCTCACCAAAATGTACAAGGTTTCCCTTTTCTCCACATCCTCACCAACACTTGTTGCTTGTGGATTTACTGATGATAGCCATTCTGACAGGTGTGGGGTGGTATCTCATTGTGGTTTTAATTTGCATTTCTTTGATGATTAGTGTTGTTGAGCATCTTTACATATGTCTATTAGCTATCTGTATACCCTCTTTGGTGAAATGTCTATTCAGGTGTTCTGCCCATTTTTTAAGTTTTACCCTGTTCTTAATTGAATAGAATATATTAACATCAATCAGTACCTCTTAATGCAACTAAAATGGCTAAGGTATTTCATATCTGGGAAACTTGATGAAAACATATTACTGGTGTTTTTGAAACTTAGATGGTAAGATTAGCTCTTTTTGTATCATTTAGTTATTTTTTTCATCATTGGTTCTTAATTACTCTTTTCTGAATCTACATTTCTCAGTTATTGTGCAGCAGAGTGAATACAATCCTTGCTAGAAGAGCATCAGATCCCGGCACTTGAGAAAATTAGCATAAGCTTTGAAAAAAAAATTTTTTTAAGCTCAAGGCCTTATTTCAATAATCTTTGAGAGATCATGGACTTTTAATCTAGTCATTAGATTGAAATTGAGAAGGAAAATCAGAGAACCATATGCAGATGCAGAACTCTTGAGTGTTAAATTGATAAAACCTATACGTAATGAATAAGATCAGACTTATGTAGATGTCTCCCCTAAATTTTTGTGACTCAAAGTGTGATTCTCAAATTAGCAATGTCAGCAGCATCTGGTTAAAAAGACTTTTATTTCTATAATAGTAAATATTCAGTTTCCTCTTCTTCCCTAAAGTGTGTTAGTCTATGCTGCCTATTAGTTTACAAAAATTTATTTGAGCCAAACAGAGGCTACACCTGTAAGTAAGATCTCAACAGATTGAGATAAATGCTTCAGAAACTAACAATTTGTATTTTCTTTTAAGCATCTGAAAATGAAACAGGACCACACGTGTGTCCGGTCTGCCTGTCACTACTTGAGCCAATTAAGCAGAGACAGGGTTGAATTGTGTATGAGCATTTATTCCAATACTGCTAGAAGGATTTTATGCTTGTGGTAAACTTGCATCAAGAGCTATGTATCATGCCCGACTAGCGTTGCTCAGTGGTTGAACATCAACCTATGAACCAGGAGGTCATGGTTTGATTCCCAGTCAGGGAATATGCCCACGTTGTGGGTCCCATCCCCAGTGTGGAGGGTGCAGGAGGCAGCCAATCAATGATTCTCTCTCATTATTTTGTTTCTATCTCTCTCTCCCTTTTCCTTCCTCTCTGAAATATAAACAAATATATATTGTGGAGAGCGGCTACAGTGTTTGGACAGGTTCAAGCCTCGGACTAATGAGAGGGCACAGTCCTCTCATGGCCACATGCACGTCCCAGCTTGGAGGACAAAGCCCTCCCAGCACAATTATAGCCAACAGCTATAGTTGTAAACTTAAACCTATGGTCCTAACACGTGGCCCCACGTGCCTGAGTGATGTGGGCTTGATAGAGTTCAGGTGCATGTAATTGAGTAGATTCAAAACCCCGAGAACGTTGTAACCACGCCCCTGCTTTGCCTTGTGGAATCTGACTATACAATAAAGACACGGCTTTCAGGCTGTGGCACTGTCTCTCTCCATCAGAGAGGGCAGCGTCCCACCCAGACCCAGCTTTCTTCTCTTGTCTGTCTTTTCTAAATCCTTCACCGGCCCCACTCAGGTTCACCTTTGGCCATGCTGGCGTGGCACAATATATTTTTTAAAGAGCCATGTATGTTATTTTTGGAGCCATAACAACCCCTATGAAAACTGTTTAAAAACAACTATTTTGCTGTTGCTATTCATGGTTCTGTAGGCGAATACTTTCGATGGCTAAGCCAATCACGTTTTCTGCTAGGGCCACTCAGGTGGCTGCAGTTATCTCGCAGCTCAAGTAGGGTCAAGTGGGGTAAATGTCCTCACTTATGTCTTGGCTGAAACGCATGTCTCCAGCAGGCCAATTTTGGCTTTTCACACAGGGCGGCTTTCGAAAAGGGATGAGAGCTGAAGCTGTAATACTGCCTGAGTCTTAGGCCAAGCAAATCACAAGGCCAGTTTACATTCAAGAGGGGAACAATATACTCCACTTCTTTATGGGAAAGCCAGTAAAATATTATCCCCATTTTTTTTCACGCTACCATTCATTCATTATCTTCCACCTGCCCACAATTATTTATTTTCCTCTCACATGCAAAATACGGTCACGCCCATCCCAGAAACCCCACATGTCTCATCCATTTATGGCATCATGTTCAAAATCTAAGATCGCATCATCTGTAGCAGGTCCAAATGAGGATCTCTGGGTACCTGTCCTTAGGTGCAGTTCCTCTCAATCTGGACACCTACACAATAAAAAGGCAAGTTTTCCACCCCTTACACACCCAAAATACACTAGTAAGGCAGGTTAACCACAGTAACTACTCCTATTCCACAGGAGAGGTTGGGAGTGACATAGAGGTTGAATGTTCCATGGCGATTGTGAAATGCAGTTGGGTTCATGTTGCCACGTCCCCCTAAACCAGAAGCAGGGAAGGTTTCTTGATTAGGGTGCATTGCTGCTCCCTGGCTAAGCCAAATTAATTTCTGTAGGAGGCTCTTGGCTCTGCACTCAGGGTTCTTGGCTCAGCCCTCTGAGACAACCTTTCTTTTCCATCAGAAATGGCCCGTTTTGCAGCTGTGTAGTTTTCTCCTACCTATACAGAGCTGGCAATGCTTTTCCCAGCAACACTCTCTTTAAAATGTTATGGATTTCCTATGAATCTGGTACAGGTCTACTCAATGGGACAAAAGTTACATTTACAATTCTTTTTTGAGAAAGGTCTCTTTCTATCTTGGGTCATAAGTCAGGCAGCAGTGGGCCACTGCGATTTTGTCTACTGAGAGCGCCTAGGTGGCACTGCCTTAAATCTTTCAATGAACTTAGGCATAATGTTATAACCAAACACTTAATTTGGACTGTGGCCCTTGGCCTCATTTCATTTTGAGAATCTTATTGGCTGTGGACACTGGGGATAATGAAGAATTTTATTTTCCAGCCCAGCACATCTTTGATCCTTTATGTTTTCTCCAACTACTGCTTGCAAATTAAACAGTTGAATGTTGACCTTATCTGTCTCTTCCTATACCTTATCATATGCATTTGGGACCAACAAACTGACACTTTGAACATTCTGCCTGGTGATTTCTTTAGCCAAATCCAAAAGTTTATTAGTAGCATTTCCTTCCTTCCTAGAAAACAGTTTTGCAAATTGTTATGCCACTACTCAATGCTGCTCACCATTTGCCCACATTTCCTCACTGCTTTTTCCGATCTCCACTCACAGCTGGTTTGACACTAATCCAGACTTTACGAAAAGTTTTCTCATCACTATCTGCTCTTTTTCTGGGCCAGGGTTGTTTACTCAGCTGGTAACCTTGAGAGATGAGGTAATATCTCCTGGAGGACAAGGAGCAGGTTTGCTTACTGCTTGCTCTAAAAGAGGTGGACTCCCCAAGCTCAGTGTTTCTCAGCTGCGTCTCAAACCTACTGCACGGATAGCAGTCAACTGGGCCACATCACATTATCCCAATAGGACTCCGGGCAAAGAAAACTGAAGCAAACATGCTGATGCTCATGCTGCTTGCTCTGCAATGAATAATAGAGTCCTTTATCTCAGCCCAGGAATCGTCGCCTATTGCCAGCACTCATGAAACATTAACAGGCTCACTTATTAGTTTGTAAGTCGGGAAAAATTAAATCCCAGATCTGGCAGTCTCCATCTCCAGAAGGCAATCTCAGTGTAATTTTTAATAAAACATCAATTAAAATGAACAAAATCTTGCCATGAGCTGGAAAAAAATCTCACTTTCAAAAGATTAATGGGAGGAGGGGCAAAATTTTTTCCCCCAAAATTCAAAACTATATCAGAAATTGAAGCAAATTCTATTGACATTCCTATGCTCATATTACTGCATGTCTCCAGAGTTGGTCTGCCCTCAGATCAAGTGAAATATTGCAACATTGTTAAAAATTGTGTATTTTCTTTAAGAAAATTTTATCTTTGGGACATTTATCAATCTAGCAAGAGAAAAATTTCAACAACTGGCCAACTTCAATGGTTTACATAATTTCTAAACAAACACAGTAATCTTTAACTCTGTGATTCCCAAACATGTTTGTCTTGGAAAATAATAAGTTAAAGGCAGAGCAGGAATGTTAAGAGGTTTTTTAAAAAGGATAAATAACACTCATACAAGTAAGACAAATACTGTATGATCTCAATTATATGTGGAATCTAAAAAACTTGAATTCTTGGAAACAGAGTAAATTGATGGTGCCAAGAGCTTGGGAGGTTGGGGGTAAAAGGGAGATGTTGATCAAAGGCTATAAACGTCTAGTTATAAGATGAATAAGTTCTGGGGACCTAATATATAACTTGATGATTAAAGTTAACAATTCTGTATTGTCTACTTGAAAGTTGCTAAGAGGATAGATCTTAAGTGTTCTCACCACAAGAAAAAGATGTTAACTATGTGAGGTGACGGACATGTTAACCAACCTCATTGTGATCATCATTTCTTACTATATACATATAGCAAGTCATCACATTGCACACCTTAAACTTATGCTATGTTGTCAATTATATATCAATAAAACTGAAAGTGGGGAGAATACATTCTTACAGACTCTGCCATATGCCAAGGAACTGTAAAAAGTACTTTGCTGACATTTATGGGAAGTCTTATTATAACTGTTGTTGTTGTTTTAATTTTCTAAGAAATAGTACCTAAGTGCTATTTAGTGCCTAAGAACACAGGCTCTGGAACCAGACCACCTGGATTCACAGCTTAGCCTGCTGGTAATTAGCTCTGAAACTGTGGTAGGCAGTTAGACCTAAGCAGAGCAAGACGATGGGCCAGGTATAGAAGGTCACCAGGGTGGAAAGTCTCATCCACAGGATGACCTTTCCTCCCTTAGCATATCACTGGTCATGTGGTTTGGACTCCCTGGCCTTTCCTCCCTAGAGATAACATCAAGGCCTCGGTTGTGTTTCAGCTCCAGGCCTAGAAAAGTAGCAAAATCAGATGTCACTGGTGACCTCAGGACCACTTGGATAATGACTCCCTGCCCTGGTGCTGGCCAGCCAATCAGTGGAGACCTAGACCCTGAAAGAACACCCCTGGAAAGTTACTGAGTATTATATTGAGATCTTCCCCTGGGACCCCCCCTAAACTCTCCACCCTTAAAACCGTTAGCACAGAGGACCCAGTGCCTCTCCCTCCAGGAATCCTCAACTTTCCCTTCCTTCTCCCTTCCTCTCACCATCTCCCCAGGGGTTTTACCATTACCTTCCTCACTTCTAAGCTCCAAGGGCCCTTCCTTTACCTCTACAACTTGTTTCCTAAACCCTTTTCTTCTACAAATAACTTCTTCTATCTCTGTGATTTTTCAAATAAATGTTCTTTTATAGTTTGAGTCTTGGCTCTGAATTCTCTCCTAGCCAGAACTCAAGTACTGAGGTTGCTGAACCCAAATCGGGTCTGACCCCACCAGTCTAACACTTGGTGCTATTCTCACCGCCTACAACAAAACGAGGGGTAAGTTACTCAGCCTCTCCATGCCTTGGTTCCTCATCTGTAAAATGGGAATATTGGTTCCCACTTCATTGGGTTGTTGTGTGATTTGAGTTAAAAGGGTTAACCCATGTAAAGTGCTTATGACAGTGCTGTTTCATTTCAATGGGTAGTATCTTCTAGGTCAAAGACAGTAGGTGAGTGAAGAGGATAAAAGAAAAAACTGTTATAAACTACAGGAGAAAGAATGATCATGTTCAGTTCACTCTTAAAATTCCAGGAGACTGGAATGAGGAAGTAACATACCTTGAATGCCTGAGTTTGTGGGTAATTATAAATTGACCCCAAAAACATTTTGTTTGTTTGTTTTAACATCTTTCTAAAATATAGGAATCTAATTTCTTTGATCTTGGACTTCTAGCCTACAGAACTGTGAGTCAATACATTTCCATTGTATCAGCCACTCAGTCTGTTTTACGTTGTTATGGCAGCTCTAGAAAACAAATACAAGAGGCTATGCCAAATTTCCTCTCTTTCCTGTCCTTTCCTTTTCTGATCAAAGGAAGACATAGTACCAAAGAGCTTATAATGACAAATAACAACTTTCTGCCTCATCCCTCCCCTCTCCTAATCACACCCTAAAGAGCCTTTTAAAGGACATTAATTTCCACTTCAAAGCCCTTCCCAACTACCTGAAAATGAGGTGCTAGTCTCTCTTTTTTTACTCAAATTATTCTGATATGAATGTTCCTCTTTGCAGTACATGAAACTCCTAGGGTCCAGGACCTAGGCCATGCACATGCATAATAACATTTTTTCCTGTGTTTGAACAACTCCATGTCAGTCTGCTTTGGAAGGGAGTTAGTTTTTGGAAGCCTGTTTAACACAGAGGTCAGTTGAAAATAGTACAGGATTTCCACTTGGGAACACCTGGTTCCCTATCTTGCCTACCACTGGTCAGGTTACCTCAGTGCCTTACTCTTGGTCTCCCTATTTTTAAAAAATGGGTGAAGGAAAATAATACCTTAAAATATTAAACTCAGCTCTTCCTTTCTTCTTTTTTTCTTAATTGTTGTCTTGTGAAATATGAAACAACCACAGAGCTGGGTATTAAGGATATATGCCATTCCAAAGTAACCACTCCCTAAGTCAGATGAAAGAACATCTCCCGGTCAGTGATGTTCATTATCACTAGCCACTAAGGAAATGCAAATTAAGACCCTGGCAATCTAACATCGCACACCTGTCAGAACAGCTCATCTTAAAAATAGTGGCAATACCAAACGCCAGCAAGGATGCAGAGAAACTGGATTCTCACACATTGTTGGTGGGAATGTAAAATGGTATAGCCACTCTGGAAAATACTTGGTAGCTTCTCATGAACCTACAATTACCATGCAAGCCAGCAATTACACAGAGAAGTGACACACACACACACACACACACACAATGTCCTTGAATAGGTGAATGGTCAAACAAACTGTGGTATATCCTAAAGTAAAATACTACTAAGCAATAAAAAGGCACAAGCTATATTTTTTTAATCCTCACCCAAAGATACTTTTTCATTTGATTTTTAGAGAGTGGAAGGGATGGGGTGGAGGGGGAAGGGAGAAAGAGAGAGATACATCCATTGGTGGCCTCCCTCACATGCCCCAACCGGGGCCAGGGATTGAGCCTGCAACCGAGGTACATGCCCTTGACCAGAAATCTAACCTGAGACCCTTTGGTCCATGGGCCAATGCTCTAATCACTGCCTAGGGCAAACAAACTATTGATACGCACAACCTGAGTAGATCTCAAGGGCATTATCCTATATAATAAAAGCCTAATATGCTAAGTGTCCAGTCATCCATTCAACCAATCAAAGCATAATATGCTAATGATATGCTAAGGCTGCTCAACCCTCGCTATGACATGCACTGACCACCAGGGGGCAGACAGTCAACTGGTCAACCAGTTGCTATGACGTGCACTGACCATCAGGGGGCAGACGTTTTGACCGGTAGGTTAGCTTGCTGCTGGAGTCTGGGCTGATAGGGACTAAGTGAGACAAGCTGGCCATGCCCTGGAGCCCTCCCCTGCGTGGTCCCTCCCTGGCTGGCCAACCTCCTGCGTCCCTCCCCGGCCCCAGTCGTGCACCAGTGGGGTCCCTCAGCCTAGCCTGTGCCCTCTCCCAATTTGGGACCCCTCAGGGGATGTCGGAGAGCCGATTTTAGCCCTATCCCACAGGCCAGGCCATGGGACCCCACTGGTGCACAAATTTGTGCACTGGGCCTCTAGTTCTTGAATAAAGCCGATCTCAAAATGTCACATATTGCACAATTCCATTTATGTGAATTTTTTAAATGATGAAAGTATAGAGGTGGAAAATAAATTTATGGTTGCTAGGGGCTTTGATGGTAGAAGAGGATGTAGGTGGTGACTACAAATGGGTACCACAAAGGAGATCTTTGTAGTGATAGATTTCATTCTGTGTGAAGTTGTAAGTGATGGATATGCCAAACTACACATGTGATAAAATGACAGAGAACTATAGACATATGTGTACCAACTCAATATTTACTATAATTATGGAAGATGTAACTATTAAGAGAAACATGGTAGCCCGGCCATGGTGTCTCAGTGGCTGAGCATCAACCCATGCACCAAGAGGTCACCAGTTCCAATCCTGAACAGGACACATGCCCGGGTTGCGAGCTTGATCCCCGGCAAGAGGCAGCCTATCGATGTTGATGTTTCTCCCTCATCAATGTTTCTAGATCTTTCTCTAAAAATCAATAAAAACATTTTTTTAAAATAGAAACATAGTAAAGGGAATCCAGGACCTTCTGCATTCCATACTATCTTTGCATTTCCTGTGAATCTATAATTATTTTGAAATAATCTTTTAAATTCTAAAGTATTCATCACCTATCATAAGATAGGACAGTGCTCCCACTCCAGAAGCCCCCAACCCCATACACTCTTCTCCACTCATTACATCCACATTGATCTTGTGGTAGTCAATTCTTGCTTTTGCTTATATATTTGCCATTTATACATGCTTTCTTAAAAATATAGTATATTTTTTACCTAACTTCTATGTTATGCAAATGGAAGCAATTATATGACATCTTTTGAATCTGGCTTTTTTCACTGAACATCAAGTTTTAAGTTTCATCCATGATGTGTGTGGCTGTACTCCTGTACTTCATCAAACAAATGTGCCACAATTTATTTGTCCATTTTATCGCAGATGACTTTTTTGGGTTGTTTCTAGTTTGCGGCTATATGAGCAATGCTGTCATGAACATTACTGTACCCAGGAGCACATGGGCATGCATTGTTCTAGAGAATATACACAGGAAAGAAACTTATAGGTCATGGGTATGTTTATTTCCAACTTTGCAAGAGAATGGTAAACTATTTTCCAAAGGGTTGTATCGCTCTTCACTTTCATCAGCTGTATGAGTTCTTGTTGCTCTTTTTGAGTTTTAAAAGATAGACTTTAGGAGCAAAGTCAGCCTCAGAACTGCCTGACCCCTGTCCAGGTGAACACCTTAGTGAGCCAAAGCTAGCAACCACCACTGCTGTTCGTGAGCAGTTCTAATTGTTGTGTTAAGAAAGAAGCTGTTGCTGTGTCCCCATAGGGCCTCTCAGTAACAGCAAACAATGTGCCAAGTGATCCCCAGCAGGAGGAACACCTGTCAGCAGCTTCAGACTTTGCACAGCCCACTGGAACTTGTCCAGGGCCCAGGACACATGTATATGTTCCTGAATCAACAACCCTGATTCTTCAGCAAAGAACCACCTATCACTCAGGGCTGTTTTAAGGATGCAATAACACACTGAAAGCATCCAGAACAATGTCAGTCTCCGTTCAATGGATGTTCATTTTCCTTCTTAGGGAGGCCCATCTCTAACTCCAATTATCCAGTAATTGGCTCAGTACTGGAGTCACAAAACATCCTATGTGCTGATAATTCAGTAGCTCCCAAGAGAGAAAAAAGAGACACCATTAACCACATTGTGTGACTGTAAGTAATGAGGTTGATTCTCCTGAAAGATAACAGTTGGGCCTGGCCAACATGGCTCAGTGGTTGAGCTTCAACCTATGAACCAGGAGGTCATGGTTTGATTCCTGGTCAGGGCACATGCCTGGGTTGCAGGCTCGATCCTCAGTGCAGGAGGCAGCCAATCAATGATTCTCTCTCATCACTGATGTTTCTATCTCTCTCTCCCTCTCCCTTCCTCTCTGAAATCAATAAAAATATATTTTTCAAAGAGAAAAGAAAGGTGACAATCAGACTTTCCACAGAATTCCCAATACAGGAATTTCCATACCATTTTGAGCAGTGGTGTGGTGCTGTCATTGGAAAAAGCAGTCTCCCTACTTTAATGATCAGTACTCATTTACGTGTGTAAATTCTTATGTCTGTTGTTCAGTTTCCTATCTCCTTATTATGTATTTGACCTCATGAATATCATGTGATATTATGTAATTGACTTCATAAATATCATGAGATATTTGCCCAAGATGCTTTTAATTAGTTTCGTGGTTCTCTTGAATCATTAGGCCCATATAAAATATCTATCTGGATGGCAAAATTTTCACTGTCATGTTTACATTTAGCACTTTAACCTCTTCCATTACCAGGCAACAAGTAACATCAGTGTTTACAGAATAATACCAGGTACATTCATTGTTATAGGCATTGAGGCATTACAAAGGAGAATTGGATATGGTCCCTTGACTTCTGGTTTCTGAGAGCTGACCAGAAAGATAAGACAAGTTAACAGTGAAATCAGTAAAAATGTAAGGGAAGGGTCAGATAGAAATATGCTTAACAGTTTTACAATTAACATAGGCTTTACAAGGCCAAATTTGAAAGGAATCTATTTTTTTAATATATTTTTATTGATTTCAGAGAGGAAGAGAGAAGGATAGAGAGAAAGAAACATCAATGATGGGAGAATCATTGATCAGCTGCCTCCTGCACGCCCCACACTGGGGATGGAGCCCTCAACCCAGGCATGTGCCCTTGACCATATCGAACCCGGGACCCTTCAGTCTGTAGGCCAACACTCTCTCCACTAAGCCAAACCAGCTAGGGCAGGAATCTGTTTTATTAATTTTTTAAATATATTTTTTATTGATTTCAGAGAGGAAGGGAGAGGGAGAGAGAAATAAAAACATCAATGATGAGAGAGAATCATTGATCAGCTGCCTCCTGCCCACCCCCTACTAGGGATCGAGCCTGCAACCCAGGCATGTGCCCTTGACTGGAATGGAACCTGGGACCCTCAGTCCTCAGGCCAACGTTTTATCAACTGAGCCAAACCAGCTGGGGTAGTTTTATTAATTTTTTATGTTCTTAGCTTTGTTCACATTTATCATGATTTCATTAAGCTTTTCTTTTCATGTTTGCTTTAAATTTTACTGTCATATTCATTTTTTAAAAGAATATGTTTTTATTGATTTTAAAGAGGAAGGGAGAGGGAGAGATAGAAACATCAATGATGAGAGAATTATTGACCGGCTGCCTCCTGCATGACACCTACTGGGGATTAAGCCTGCAACCCCAGGCATGTGTCCTTGACCAGAATCAAACCTGGGACCCTTCAGTCCACAGGCTGATGTTCTATCCATTGAGCCAAACTGGCTAGGGCTCATATTCATTTTTAAAGAGATGATAAGACCAAAGTGAAATGGCTAAAAAAGAAATTAGGTGATTTGAGTTTTCTTCTCTAAGAAAAGAAGCCTTTCAACAACAGAGTTTTTATTTTGAATTATATGTAAACCATTGTTAAAATCTTTGCTTTACAATATTTTCTTCTCTAGTCATTTAATGGAAGCACTTCTTAGAGAAAGGTAGGTAGATTATATGATGTCCATTTTACATCAAAGAAGATGTATACATGAGAGGTCATGTGACTTCTCCAAAATCTCACCTTGAGTCATAAAAGGAGAAATCAAATCTCCTCAGCCTTTTACTGTGTCCACTTCATGCTGTGTTCACTGATTTGATTTGATTTTTAAATGTTTTTATTGATTTTAGAGAGAGGGAGAGAGAGATAAAACACTGATGAGAAAAACATCAATCAGCTGTCTCCTGCATGCCCCCGACTGGGGAATGGCTGCCACCTCTTGATGCATGGATCAACACTCAACCACTGAGGCACGCCAGCCAGGATCCATTTTTTTAATATATTCTTCATACATCTTATAATCATTCAGTCTCTGATTCTTAACCTGCATAATTTCTGGCTTTGGTCCCTTAAGCAAAGAGCCACGAGGATACCTCACTGCCATCACCCCTGCCCATGAGCCAAAACATCAGAACAAACTACACCGAAGTGAGGATAAAGAAGCAAGGAATGGTGTTGAAGGAAGAGCTTTCAAGATGATGCTGAAAGTGCTTAGACTAGGCATTTTACCAAGAAAAAAAAATGTGACCCATCCAAAGGGGTCTGTACACGTCTTCTGAAATAATTCTTTTTTCTTTCTTTTTTTTTTTACTTTTTGGTTGAAAATTTTCTTTTTTTTTTCAGCTTTTTTTATTTCAAGAAAAAAAATTTTAAATATAATGTTACATGCAATAAACACCAATTATTCAAGAAAAATGATCTTACATATAATAATATTACATGCAATATACATTAATATTTCAAGAATAAAAAGTTTTTAAGTATAATAATATTACCAAAACTGTACTAACATAGTATCATATCACAAAAGTTGTAGGAAATATTAAAATTCTGCAAATAACAGGATTAGTTTCTAGAATATTTTCCCCCCCTCTGGCTCTATTTTTGTTCATCAGTTTATGTTGTTCATTATATTCCACAAATGCGTGAGATCATATGATATTTATCTTTCTCCGACCTACTTATTTCACTTAGCATGATACTTTTAAAGTCTATTTTGTTGGCTATGAGTACAGTATTGCTACTCCAGCTTTTTTTTTTCTTTTCTATTTGCATGGAAGATTTTTTCCAATCCTTTCACTTTCATCCTGTGTATGTCTTTTGTTTTGAGGTGGGTCTCTTATAGACAGCATATAGTTGGGTCATGTTTTTGTATCCATTCAGATACCCTACACCAGTGGTCGGCAAACTCATTAGTCAACAGAGCCAAATATCAACAGTACAACGATTGAAATTTCTTTTGAGAGCCAAATTTTTTAAACTTAAACTATATAGGTAAGTACATTGTTATTAACTTAATTAGGGTACTCCTAAGGCTTAGGAAGAGCCACACTCAAGGGGCCAAAGAGCCGCATGTGGCTTGCGAGCCGCTGTTTGCTGACCACAGCCCTATACCTTTTGATTGGAGCATTTAATCCATTTACATTTAGGGTTATTATTGAGAGGTACTTATTTATAGCCATTTTAATTCTGTATGGCTAGGTTTCTCTGTTTCTTTTTCTCAGCAATCCCTGACAGCAATCCCTTTAGCATTTCTTGTAATGCTGGCTTGGTGGTGATGAACTCCTTTAGCCTTTTTTTGTCTGAGAAGCTCTTTATTTGACCATCTATTTTGAATGATAGCCTTGCTGGATATAGCAATCTTGGTCTCAGATCCTTGCTTTCCATTACCTTGAGTACTTTTTTTTTTTTTCATAGTCCAGGGTTCCTGTCATCAAAGAAATTCCTACAGAGAAACTCCCAGGACTGTTAACAGGCTTGGTAAAGGGAATGGACTGGGCAGGTAGTTTGCAGGCTCCCTCGACACGCTGGCGTTGAGGGGAGCTGGTGCCTGGTGCCTTGGGCCAGTTAATTGCAGTTAGCCGGCACGCAGCCGTGCCCACCGTGGCATCAGTGTTAAAGACACACTTCAGCCTGTCACACACCACTGCCAATACCAAATACCTATGTTCATAAAGTTAACACATGTAGTGAAGTATCCTTAGCCAGTCAAATGGTACTTGGTGGGGGTAAGTCAACACAATTCACCATCTTTCTTGTGAGTAATAAAACAAGTGTTGGGGTAAGTCAGTTTATTGATGTGCTGTAACCACCACAGACACATTAACCTTCTGGCCTGTAGAGTTTCTGATGTGAAATCAGGTGTCAGTCTTATGGGATCTCCTTTGTAGGTGACAGTTTTCTTTTCTCTTGCTGCCTTTAAGGTTCTCTCTTTGTCTTTAATTTTTGGCATTTTAATTATGATGTATCTGGGCATGGATCTGTTTGGGTTCTTCTTGTTTGGGGTTCTCTGTGCCTCCTGAACTTGTGTGACTTTTTCCTTTACCAGGTTAGGGAAGTTTTCTACCATTATTTCTTCAAATACCTTCTCTATTCCTTTATCCCTTTCTGCCTCTTCTGGCACACCTACTATTCTAATATTGTTACATTTCACATTGTCCCACAGCTCCCTTAAGCTGTCCTCTGTTTTTTAATTGTTTTTTTCTTTTTGGTCCTCTAATTGAGTGTTATTTTCAACTGTCTTCTAATTCACTGATTTGATCCTCAACTTCCCCTAATCTGCTGTGTATTCCTTCCAATGTGTTCTTTATTTGTGTTATGTCATTCTTTATCTCATCCCTTCACTTTTTTCCATCCCTTCACTTTCATCCTGTATATGTCTTTTGTTTTGAGGTGGGTCTCTTGTAGACAGCATATAGTTGGGTCATGTTTTTGTATCCATTCAGATACTCAGACTGTTCTTTTTTCATAGTTACTATATCTTTTTTCATACTGTTGAGCATTTTTAACATCATTACTCTGAACTCTCTGTTTCATATAAATTTCTTATCTCTGCTTCATTTATCTCCTCTTCTGGAGAATTCGCTAGTTCTTTCATTTGGGGGTTGTTTCTTTGTTTCCTCATTTTGTTGTCTGTTTGGGTGTGTGACTATGTTTTAGGTAGATCCTCTATAGTATATACCTCTCAATCTCTAGTGCAGGAGAGTGTTAAAGGCTGTTTCTGACTAATTGGATCAGGCAAAGACTCAAAACCTCCAGAGACCGCCTCTGTCTACAGCAGCAGTTCTCAACCTGTGGGTCGCGAACCCTTTGGGGGTCAAATGACCCTTTCACAGGGGTTGCCTAAGACCATCGGAAAACACAAATATAATTACATATTGTTTTTGTGATTAATCACTATGCTTTAATTATGTTCAATTTGTAACAATGAAATTGGGGGTCACCACAACATGAGGAACTGTATTAAAGGGTCTCGGCAGTAGGAAGGTTGAGAACCACTGGTCTACAGACTAATAGGATTCCCCCAGGCAATCATCCTGAGGTGTGGTGAGAGTTTTTTCAATAGGGTGGGGCAGTTGCTTCTGCCTGGAGGCTAATTGTTACCTTTAATCTCTTAAGTGGCCTCAGGGCAAGGTATTTTTCAATAGGGTGTGTTGACTGTCTTCCCCCCAGGCAAGGCAGATATCTATGTGGGAAAGATGTCCTTCACTGTGTGAGGGAATGACTCAGTGCAGGAAACTTGGGGCGTCTGCCTTCTGAGCTCTATCCCCCAAGTCCCCAGTCCTGAGTTCTGCTCTCATAGCTCCAGTCCACTTCACCCTCCCTCTGCTAGAGCACAAAGTGGGTGGCTCCACAAGGAATTTTTGTGTGTTGGCCCTTTAAGAGGCTGCCCAAACTTTCAGCTGCCACTCCCTGGCAGACAGCACCGCTCTGCTTTTCACAGCTAGATGTTATGTGGGTATCTTCCTCAGTTTGGTGCTCTCTGCTGGGGAGCCCAGCTTCGGATTAGATCCCAGAGTTCTCAGTGGCACCCCCCTACAGCTGAGATATCTCTCCGGGACTTCAGTTGCCGTCTGTGGGTGCCTGGTCAGCCCTTTGGTGCCTCCACCCCTCCTACCAGTCTCTATGTGGTCTCCATCTTCGGTCCTTGGGTAGCAGGGTTCTCTCCTGTGAGTTTTCCATTGATTATTCAGGAAGCCTTTCCATATTTCAGTCATTATTCCATCTTGTGTCTGGGAGCATGTCCGTGCAGCATCCTCCTACTCTGCCGCCATCTGAAAATTTTCAAGGCTATAGTTAGTTGAATTTGTGTCTGATCCTGTGTATTGACTTGTTAGTACACTTCTCATGGTAGGTATAGGTAGGAAGTATTCTGAAATGATTCCTGAGTTTCTGAAATGATTCCTCTGAAACAATTCTAAATACAAGAAGTTTGGTTTTAATTCATTATCTAAGAAAATTAATAAATAGAATGATGGAATTCTAAGTGTAGTGAAACTAGGTCATCAAGGACTAGGACAAACTAGGACAAACCTGCTAAGGTAATATGTCACATAAAAATTAAACTACAAAATGCCATAAACTCATTTAATAGGGAATTTTCTTTTGCTCCCATACAAATTTTTCTTTGTCTCTGTGAGAGATCGGTTTCTCTTTTTAGTATTGAGTTGGAGAACAGAATTGAAATCCATAGGTAAAGAAACTACTGTTTCAAACTGAAGTTGATATATTTGTTTCCAATCTGAGCAGCCCTCAACATCATGAAGTTTGTTTTGAGTTCTCAAAGGCCAGAGCTCCCTTTCGCTCCATGGCTTTGGGGACGGTTGGGTTAGCCCATAATATCGGAGTGCCTGAACGGCCCATACAAGTTGTCTGGTGGGCAGACTGAAATGTGCCAACAGTGCAGCACTGCTCACCTGCAGCGGGTCACAATTGCAGTCAGATGTCTCCATGGTGACGTCTCTGAGCCAGGAGGCCGGACAGTGGGCTTCATGACATGCCACGACTGGAGCGACCATAGTGCCAAGAACAGCTTTGACTACTGTAAGCCATCCCCAAACCTCAAATTCAGATGAAAAAGTTTAAGAACTTAATCCACACTGAGGGATCATTGAGGGTGATTCTGGAGGAAAGTCTCTCTGAGGGAGGTTCAGGGGACCCTTTCAACCCTGTCACTCTCTGGAGTCCCCACAGTGGTACCTAAGAAGAAGGCAAGGCCAGAAAAAAGGATTCTGAGTACTTACTAGACAGAAACCAAGAATGAAAGAATGAGAATTTCATGATTGCTCATTATTATTGGATATTGTGTCTTAAATGGCCTGGTGACTACCTCCATGTACTTATGAATGTAGCACTTTTTTATTAGAGTTGCCCAGAAGAATATAAACTATTGTCCTAATTACTTGTGTAACCATCCTGAAACAGTAAAAATGAGTTTTTATTTCATTTAGGTGGTTCCGGGGAGAAACCTTTCCAGGACCCATGTATGGGCAGAGCTGTTTTCCCTGATCAGGATCCTTGCAGCACCCAAGTAAGACTGTAATTATCAAATGTATTTTTGTTCTGTCTCTGGCCACTACTAATTGTGTTCTTTATTTCCTTTCTAACAGAAAGCTCTTACTATTTTCTCCTACAATTGTGATATTTACTTCTTTTTATTTAATTTTTATTTACTGATGGGGCAGGGGGGGGGGGAGGGAAGATGGGGAAGAGAGTGAGAGAGAAACATCGATTTTTGTTGTTCTACTTATTTATGCATTAATTGGTTGATTCTCTTATGTTCCCTGACCGGGGATCAAACCCGCAACCATAGCATATTGGGATGATGTTCTAATCAATTGAGCTACACAGCCAGAGCATGTCATTTATTTCTTGATCATTGTACTTCTATTCACCAATTAATCAAAATCTAATCCACCAGGATATTTTACCTAACTTTCCTATAGAAAAAAGTACTTAAAAGCAGTCTGGCCCTAACTGGTTTGGTTCAATGGATAGAGCGTCGGCCTGCGGACTGAAGGGTCCCGGGTTCGATTCCAGTCAAGGGCATGTACCTTGGTTGCGGGCACATCCCCAGTAGGGGGTGTGAAGGAGGCAGCTGATCGATGTTTCTCTATCATCCATGTTTCTAACTCTCTATCCCTCTCCCTTCCTCTCTGTAAAAAAACCAATAAAATATATTTTTAAAAAAAGCAGTCTGACACTTATGGGCTTAAATTTCTCAAGTGTTTCAAAGTAAGTTCTGTTTAAAATGTTTGGAGAACCCATCTTAGGCCTCTATACATTATGGTTCTGTCCTCTCAGAGACTGAGTACATTTTATCTTAATGTACTCATAAATGAGAAAAAACATAATTCATTTTCATTGTAAAAATTAAATCAATCACTAAGTAGTCAAAAGACTACTTTCTTAATGGACTATTTTATTTATGTATGTATGTATGTATGTATGTATATATGTATGTATGTTAATCCTCACCCAAATATATTTTCCCATTGATTTTTAGAGACAGTGGAAAGGAGGGAGGGAGGGAGGGAGGGAGGAAGTGCTCAAGTGAGACATCAATTGATCAGTTGCCTTCTGCCTTGACCAGGGCCAGGAATTGAACCTGCAACCCAGGTACATGCCCTCGACCAGGAATCAAATCTGTGACCCTTCAGTGCTTTAATCACTGAGACACACTGGCCAGGGCTGGACTACCTTATTTAACTACTTCTCCTAGAATGTAATCACCTAACTAAGTATAAAAAAGCCAAAATGTCATCTCAAAGAAAATTAGATAGGACTTGTCAAATGGCAATGTCTTTTTTGAAATAGATATTTTTTATTGGTTTTTAAAGAGAGGAAGGGAGAGAGAGAGGGAACATCAATGTGAGAGTGAAACATTGACCAGCTGCCTCCTGCAGGCTCCTAATGGGGATCAAGCCCCAACCCAGGCATTTTCCTGGCTAGGAATTGAACAGGCAACCTTTCAGAGCATGGTAGGATGCCCAAGCACTGAGCCACTCTGGCCAGTGTGGCAATGTCTTTATTATATAACTAGAGGCCCAGTGCACGAAATTCATACACTCAGGGTCCCTAGGCCCGGCCTGCACCCTCTCGCAGTCTGGGAGCCCTCGGGGGATGTCCGACTGATGGCTTAGGCCCGCTCCCATCAGTCGGGCATCCTTAGCGCTGCCGCAGAGGTGGGAGAGGCTCCTGCCACTGCTGCTGCGCTCACCAGCAGTGAGCCCAACTAAGGGCTTCTGGGTGAGCAGTGCGCTCCCTGTGGGAGCACAATGACCACCAAGGGTCAGCTCCTGCATCTGCTCCCTGGTGGTCAGTGTGCGTCATAGGGACCCGTCATTCCGCCATTCAGTCGATTTGCATATTACCCTTTTACTATATAGGAAGTTTAATTTAGACCTCCCTAAGCAGTTCTGCTCTCTTGTCCTGTCACTTTTGTGTTTGTGTTTGTGTTTGTGTGTATGAAATATATATATTCATAATACCAGTAGTGAGAGGTTTGTGTTAGCATTCTAGAAGAATTACACGTATAGAACAAAGTTATGAACCCCAAAATGAAAAATACCTGAGTGGCCAAATAATTGTCAAGCTCATGCATGGTACTCTACGTGAAATAGACCCAGCTCTCTACTTTGTGCCTATTTCATATTCCATCTAATGCATTCAGGTACCTGGTTTCCAAGGCACACAGCAAACCAGATGATGAGAACAGCTGACAAGCAGAGACAGCTGTCATTTTATGTTGTCAGCTACAGTAAGTGGCAGCTGGCTGACAGGGAAAATGGGGGGAGAAAAATCTTCCAAAATGCAAGCAGATATATAAGACCTCAGGTCCCAGAGATCCAGAGCAATTTGGTTTCTGGAAGAGCAGGGCTAAATGGCCTCTGTAATCATCACTCTATTTCAACACAGTGAGATAATTGATTTAATGATGCTCAGATGTTGTAGCTGAAAAAAGATACCCTGGGGATCTAGTCCAACTCTCCCAATTTACCGATGAGGAAATGGAGGCCTAGGGGAACATTGAGAGCCCAGTTCAGGGTCAGCGTGAGTTAGTAGTGAAGCTGCGAATGGAGCCAGGATCTCCTGACCCCAATAAATGTTTTCATGACAAAATGGTTGAAGCCTTGTTGGTTAAATATGAGGATTCACTGAGATAAAGTATAGAAATTTAGCACTTACAGAAAATGATTAAAATCTTGTTAGGTTTTATTATGAATTAAAACCTGCTATTTAAAAAAAGGTTGAGTATTTTTAATATTAATTTATTAAATAACTTTGCTTTTCCACAAAATTAAGTTCCAAGAAGCAATCCATTCTCAGATGCTAAAATGTCACCTCTTCAGAAAGGTTTCCACTGACTACCCTATTAAAAATAGTACCTCTTAGCCCTGGCCTAGTACCTCAGTTGGCTAGAATATTGTCCCCATACACACAGGTGGGATTTCTTTTTTTTTTTTTTTTTTTTTCATAGGTGGGGTTTCAATCCCCGGTCAGGGCACATAGAAGAATCAACCAATGAATGCATAAATAAATGGAACAACAATCGATGTTTCTCTTTCTCTCTCCTTTCTTTCTCCCTCTCTAACTTCAATACATAAAAAAAGTACCTCTTTAACTTTCTCTACATTGATTTCATGCTTTGTAACCTATCAACAGATGAAATTGGATACATATATATTTTACCCATAAAGCTTCTTCTAAAGTTAATAGCTTAAGTATTATGACTTTCTTCTAGTTTTTAAATAGAATAGTCCTCTTCTCTCGTTAGAAAAGATTTAGCCCTTATTCTCAATCTCATCACCACGAAATGACCCATTCATAAGGGCAGAGCTCCTGGAAGAGCAGGAGTTTGAAAACTGAGTCTAACCAGCCTGATTAATAGTGTAATGGGATCCCTTTAAAATGATGGTGCTTAGCTATAAGGATGCATATTCCATTTTTAAGCTGCATTCTATCGATATTTTCTACATGTAGTTATGTTTTAAGAGAAAATATTTGGCCTGTGGTATAGCTGAATTCCTATAACGTAAGCATTTTTATAGCATGGCTCCAAGATTATTCTTATTTTACATAGCAGACAGAACTTAAAACACATACCTGCCTTTCCCATCCTTTTTCTGCATTCTTTAAAATATTAGGTATAGCCCAGCCAGATGTGGCTCAGTGGATGAGCGTCGATGTATGTACCAGGAGGTCATGGCTCGATTCCCAGTCTGGGCACATGCCTGGGTTGTGGGCTCAATCCCCAGGAAGGGGCGTGCAGAAGGCAGCCCATCAATGATTCTCTCTCATCATTAATGTTTCTATTTCTCTCCCTCTGCCTTCCTCTCTGAAATCAATGAAAAAAATTAAATAAAATTATATATATATATACAATATATATAATATATATAATATATAATATATAATATATAATTATATATATTAATATATATTATATTATATATTAATATATATATTAATATATATTATATTATATATTAATATATATTAATATATATTATATATTAATATATAATATAATATATAATATATATAATATAATATATATATTATTATATATATATATATATATTATATATATATATATATATATATATATATATATGTATATCTCAGGTATTTTGCGAGTATGTTGTTTAAAGCTGGGAACAGTGAAACAAGGAAGGGCGTAGGACAGAAGAAACTGGAGGAGAGAGCCTAGGTGGGAGCTTTGGCTTACTGAGAAATGAGTCACAGCAACAGAAATGAGCTTACTGAGAAGTCAGAGAAAAGGAAGCCTTGGAGATAGGTTCAGGGGGTCAGCTGAGGAGGAGCTACTGCTGCCACCGCTCCCCTGGCCACAAGTCTGCTGGGTCCCTTAGAGTTTAGAGATGCACGCATGTGGAGGAAGAAGAAGGGGCCGGGAAAGCAGGCATGCTCCTGGGAGAGAGGGTGCACCTAAAATAGCAGGTATATTATTTCTGATAATCAAGCACAAACTTAAGCACAAATAAAACTAATTAGATATGTCTTAGATTGAGGTGGGAGGACAGCATTTGACATCTTAGTATTAGTTTGATCTCATTTCTTTGTAAAACATTCTTTCTAAATAAGAGGTGGAGAAGTAGATTAGATGGTTGAAGAAAACTTAGAGGAGCACCAAGAAAATACCGCTTCTCCTAAAGCATCAAATAATAAAAGTAATCCCTTAAAAGAAAGTGTTGTGTAATTTACTTTTCTTTAACATTTGTGTCGACCTGGCATTCCAACCATCTTTACATTTTAGTGGACTCTTAGGTGTTAAAGAAACCCTTGCAATCAGTGATCAAAAGGGAATTAGAATTTAAGGAGACATATTCAATGTACTGCCACTAGCTCCCTCTTATGATATCTGTATTATGAGTTAAAAACCTCCTCTGCCTGACCTCTAAGTGTTGTGATGTCTGAGTCCTTCATGCTCTTTTCTCTTCCCCAGGTGATGTCATCTACCTCCAGAGCTTTAGATGCCATAAATATGACACATTAAGTTGACATTTCCAACTCTGCCCTCTTCCTGAGCTCCTGGTCCTTCTGTCCAACTGCTTCCTGGACATCACCTCTTGTTTGTCTATGAGGCATCTCAAGCTTCCCATGAAGGAAACCTGACTCTTATTTTCTCCTTTCTAGACCGTACCCCAAACACGTTCTCATCTTAATGACATCACCACTGCTAAGCCTCAAAACCTAGGCATCCTTGCTACATCCATCTCACCCCTGACAGAGGTGGAGCCCCCACGAAGCTCATGAAGTTTGAGCTGCAGGCCCTTCACTTGCACAGAACCCTTCCAAGATACCTCATTTTGTATTCAGTTTATTTTTCTTATAGAGGGCCCTCAAATTATGTACGTTTCAGGTCCCACAAAACTTGGATCTGCCTCTGCACCCTACATCCGGCTCTATTTCCAAAAGAAAAGTATCTAAATCTGACCACTTTGGACATGGTGGGTGGCTGTAGTCCAGGCCACTATCTTCTCTGACCTGGAGTCCTATAATGACCTCCTAATACTCTCTCAGCTTCCCCACTCCCTCCTACAGTGCATTTCCTATGTAGCAGCCAGAATGATCTTTTAAAGCTGATTTCCAGGTCATACCTCTTACTTAACCATCAAATGGTTTCTCATTCCACTTAGAAAGTCATACAACTAAACTATCACAATGTCCTAGGTGATCTGGCCACTGCCTACCCCCCAGCCCCTTCTCTCAGTGCTTACTCCCCTCTCACTATAGTCTTTCCTTGTTGGAATACACCAGATTCATTTTTGTCTTAGGGTTTTTGTACCCCCGTCTCCTTTGTTTGGGGGAATTTCCCTCATTTCTTCACTTGTCTCCCCATCTTTCAAGTCTCAACTCAAATATCACCTCCCCTCAAAAGACTATGTCCCTAAAGTAGTAGCCAACTCTGCCCCAGTCATTCTTGATCTCATTTTCCTTTTCTTCAGTGGTCACTATATAAAATTATCTTTTCTACCCAATTTACTTGTTCATTGCCTGATATCTTTGAAAAGATTATGAGCTCCATGGAGGTGGGAACCCAGTCTACTTGCTCACTACTGAATCACAACAGCCTATGAGTGCCTACTGCAGAGAAGGTGCCCAATGAATATTTGCTAAAAAATTGTTTGTTGAATAAATACTAACAATAAAATATGGCATGAAAAACTACTATACAGAGTGGGTAGAACTGAAGAATATGAACTATTATAAAGTTCCTTTTGTTTCTTCCTCATGAACTTTAGACCATTAAAAAATCTATCCTGCCAGGGGATGCTAATTTGAGATGTGGATTGATGTCACAATTAATATTCCACTATGTATGCCATCATAATGCATGAGGCAAAATGTGTATGTCATTGTGTCTAAATTGTAAGATACCTGCTATAAATAGCAAATAGATGGAGAGGAAAATATATATACTAAATCATATCCGAATCTCCCTCCTCCCTCACCCCCAATACTGGTTTAGGAATGTTCAGAAGGTTTGAGGGTTATGAATGTTATCATCCATGTATTTTGAACTGAGTTAAAAATATTGTGAAAATAGAAAAACAATAATTGAGATCTGGATCCATTTCCTTCAGATCTCTAAGGAAAAACATTTTTTAAAAATAATAGCTTTCTTGAGATATAATTCACATTCCATAAAGTTCACCCTTTTATTTTTTTAGGGAAAGTTTATTCGTTTATTTAGGAATAAACTTTCCCTAAAAGAAGTGAGGTAGAAGAAGTGAGCCATAGAAGAAATGGAGAAATGGGCTCAGGAAACAAGTTACAGCTAAAAAGTTCCCTTGGATCTTAGGGGAAAGGGGGAGAGAGAGAGAGAGAGAGAGAGAGAGAGAGAGAGAGAGAGAGAGAGAGAGACTCCTTGAGAGACAAAAGAGGAAAGAGAGGTTCCCGCAGTGTGCTTGGGGTGGAATGTCCTGGGGAAAGGAGGAGGTGGGGAAAGGCACCTCGAGCTCCCAGCCTCACAGTTCACCCTTTTAAAGTATACAATAGAGTGTTTCATATATTCAGAGTTGTGCATCCATCACCACTACCAGATTCCAGAACATTTTTATCACCTCAAAAAGAATCTCCATATCCATTAGCAGTCACTCCCCATTCCCTCCTCTCTTGCTCCCTCCTCCTCCCCCCACCTCCGCCCCCATCCCCAGGCTCCTGACAACCACTATTCTACTCTCTGTCTCTATGGATTTGCTGATTCTAGACATGTCATATAAATGGAACCACTTTTTATGTCTGGTTTCTTTAACTTACCATGTTTTTAAAGTTGATCCATGTTGTAGTATGTATCAGTACTTCATTTCTTTTTATTGCCAAATAATATACCATTGTATGGCTACACCACATTTTACCTGTTCATCAGTTGATGTACATTTGGCTTGTTTCCACTTTGTGGCTATTATGAATAATGTTATGAACATTCATGTACAAGTTTTTTGTGTAGACATATGTTAGCATTTCTCTTGAGCATATACTTAGGAGTAGAATTGCTGCATCATATAGTAACTCTGTGTAACTTTTAAAGAATTACCAAATTGTTTTCTAAATTGATTACGCCATTTTATATTCCCATAGGCAATGTATGAGGGTTTCAATTTCTCCACATCCTTACCAGACTTGCTATTGTCTTTTTTAGTATAGCCATTCTAATGGAAATGAAGTGATATTTCATTGTGGTTTTGATTTGCATGTCTGTAATGACTAATGATGTTGATCATCTTTTATTGTACTTATTAGCCACTTGTATTCTTATATCTTCTTTGGGGAAATGTCTATTCAAATGTTTTACCCACTTTTGAATTGGGTTGTCTCCTTATTATTGGATGTAACAGTTCTTTATATATTCTGGATAAAAGTCCCATAAAATATATGATTTGCAAATATTTTTGTCCATTCTATGGGTTGTCTTTTCACTTTCTTGATGAAAAGACAACCCATTAAAGCACAAAAGTTTTTAACTTCAAATAAAGTTTAATTTATCTATTTTTTCCTTTTGTCTTTTGTGATTTTGGTGTTACATCTAAAAAATGACTGCTTAATCCAAGGCCATGAAGATTTGGTCTGCTACCCTCTAAGAATTTTATAGTTTTAGCTCCTACATTTAGGTCTAGGCTCTGTTTTGAGGTTCATATATGTGTGAAGTAGTAGTCCAGCTTCATTCTTGTGCATGTGGATATCCAGTTGTACCATAACATCTGTTGGAAAGTCTGTTCCAACACTAAATGGTCTTGGCACCTGTATCCATCAGTGTCCTCCAGAGAAATAAGATCAATAGAATATATATAGAGAGATTTATTTTAAGAAATTAGCTTACATTATTGTGGGGTTGGTATGACTGAAGTCTATAGGGGCAGACCAGCAAGTGAATTTCATGTAAAAGTTGATGTTCAATTCTGAAATTTGCAGAGCAAGCCAGCAGGTGTTTGTGTTGCAGACTTGAAGCAGAATTGCTTCTTCTCCGGAAAACTCAGTCTGCTTTCCATCAAGGCCTTTACTACTTGGATGAGACCCACCCCGCTGGTGGAGGTTAATCTGCTCTACTTAAAATCAACTGATTTTATTTATTATTCATTCATTCATTCATTCATTCAGTCCTCACCCCAGGACACTTTTCCCACTGATTCCTCAGAGAGAGTGGAAGGGAGGGCAGAGACAGAGACAGAGAGAGACAAACATTGAGGTGAGAGAAACATGCCAATTGGCTGCCTCCTGCATGTGCCCAACCAGAACCTGGGATCAAGCCCAAAACTGGGGCATGTGCCCCTGCCTGGAATAGAACCTTCGGCCCTTCAGTCTGAGGGTCAACACTCTAACCACTGAACAAAACCGGCCAAGGCTCAACTGATTTTAAATATTAATCATATCCATAAATCTAGTGTTTGACCCAACAACTGGTAATAGCCTAGCCAAGTTAAAACATTACCCATCACAGCATTCTTGTAAAAAATCAATTGACCACAAATAAAAGGTTTACTTCTGGAGTCTCTATTTAATTCCATCGATCCATATGTCTATCCTTAAGCCAGTACCACAGTGTCTTCATTATTATAGTTTTGTAGTAAGCTTTAAAATCAAGGTGTAAGTCTTCCAACTTCTGTTGGGTTCAAGATTGTTTTGGTTATTTGTAGTCTCTTGCAATTAATGTGAATTTTAGATCAGCTTATCCATTTTAGGGGGGGCTGGGGGGGAAGCAGTTGAAATTTTAACAGTTATTACCTTAAATCTGTATGTCAACTTGGGGAGTATTGCCATCTTGATATTAAGTCTTTCAATCCATGCATATGTAATGAGTTTTCATTTGTTTAGATCGTCCTAAATTTCATAATAAAATGTCCTCCTTTGTCTCTGATAACAATTTTATCATAAAATCTATTTTGTCTGATGTTGGTATAACCATTTCAGGTCTCTTTTGGATACATTTTTCATGGTATATCTTTTTCCATCCTTTTTCTTTAAAACTATCTGTGTTCTAAAGAAAAATATTGAACTTAAAAACTTAAATTCTTTTACAGAGGCAGAGCTGCCTCAAACTGATTGTCAAACTGCAGCGGGAAGGCCAGGGAGGGTTGGGGGGCAGGAGGGAGGGGGGTAAGAGATCAACCCAAGGACTTTTATCATAAAATCTATTTTGTCTGATGTTGGTATAACCATTTCAGGTCTCTTTTGGATACATTTTTCATGATATATCTTTTTCCGGGGAAGGACACATATGTAATACCCTTTGTAATACTTTTAGCAATAAAAAAAAACTTAAATTCTTTTAAGTATATTTTTATTTCAGGTGGGTGTTAAAATGCAGCAAATAGGGTTTTTAAATTCATTTACCACACTTAAGGGAAAATAATCAACATAAAAAAATAAAAGGTATTCTTCCTTCTCCCAACTCTTCCTCAGTCCTTGATTTAAGTTATATTTATTCTACAAGATCAAATCTGGAGTCACTTACCTTCTAAAGGTTCACAAATCTGTTTAATGTCAAACCAGCAGGGAAAAGAAATTCCTCAGCAAGGAATTGCTCAGAAAGTACTGTACCATGTCTCCAAATTCCTGAGAATCAAGTCGGAAAACTGGAAGCAACAGAAAGCACTATAAGGTAGGTGATGTTCACTTTGTGACAAGTCACTTCCGAAATCTAAATGAACAAAGTATGAGGACACCTATGTACAGCTAGCTGGTTATTTTATTCTCCAGTAAAGCACTGTCCAATAAAAATATAATGTGACTCACAAATATAAACTACATATGTAATTTTAAAGTTTCTAGTAGTTATATTTTAAAAAGTAAAAAACAGGCAAAATTGTTAATATAGTTAATAATTATAGTTTATTAATAAATATAATTAATATATTTTATTTAAACCAGTATATTATCGTTTCTACATGTGACCAATGTTAAATTGTTAGTTATTCTTAATTTCCTACTAAGTCTTTGAAATGTAGTGTGTATTTTAATTTAAAGCACATCTTAATTCGATAGAAAAGCACACATTTCACGAGATCAAGAGCCATCATGGCTAGTAGTTACTATATTGGACAATGCAGCTATAGCATTTAATGTTGAAAATGGCTTTAAAATGCTCTATAATGATCATATCAAACTGAAATATTTTTCTTGACCACAATTATTATGCATTGCCATAACAAAGACTACTAATGTAATAGGATTATCAAAACGTAAGACTGGCCGGTGTGGCTCACCAGTTTAGTGTGGACCTGTGAACCAGGAGGTCATAGTTTGATTCCCAGTCATGGCACATGCCTGGGTTGCGGGCTAGATCCCCAGGGGAGGGCATGCAAGGGGCAGCCAATCAACGATTCTCTCTCATCATTGATGTTTCTCTCTCTCTCCCCCTCTTCCTTCCTCTCTGAAATCAATAAAAATATTTTTTAAAACTAAAAAAACAAAAAAATCACATAATAATCTAACAGGTAAATGTGCAATCAGAATTAAATTTAGAAGTTTTAGAGGCTTCAATCTGCATTAGTAATGATAGCTAACATTTAAGCATTTATTTACTCTGTACCAGGCACTATGCCAAGTATGTTAACGCATGATGAAAGGTACTTCTCTCTCCACTTCATAGAAGAGAAACATCCATCAGTTGTACACCACACACACACACATGCACCCCAACCAGGGATCAAACCCACAACTTGGGTATGTGCCCTGACCAGGGACGGAACCCACGACCCTTCTGTGCATGGAATGATACTCCAACAGAACCACACTGGCCAGGGCTGTAATAGTTCATTTATTTATATTATCTAAACTGACCCTCATAATAAGTTGTGATATAGAGAGCACAGGTACTTACAACTATCAGGACAAGTAGTTGTTCTTGTAGAGTCCTGGGGCAACTGTAAACAAATTACAGGTTGTTCATTTGGTAGAATCTTCTTTTATTTACATTCAGCACCCAATAAACCAGAAATGTTAAGGTATGGTGTCATTAAGGCAAGACCAAATTCTACCACAGTTGAGAGAAGCTTTCACAGAGGTTTTACAAACCTAACTTCTCCAGCCACCTCCATGTCTAGAAACTCCCATCAACATGGAAGTCCATACAACCAAGAACAGAAGCTGGAGGAGATTCTAATGTTCTCTTCCTAAGGATTTAGGACCAGACTGTCAGAGACTTTTGACAAACATCAAACATCCTAAATTACCTAGGTTTCATAAAACAGTTGAGAGAAACTTCCATTTTCCCAACCTTACCCTTTTTCACAAGGGGTTCTAAACCAGCGGTTCTCAACCTGTGGGTCGCAACCCCTTTGGCGGTTGAACGACCCTTTCACAGGGGTCGCCTAAGACCATCCTGCAGATCAGATATTTACATTACGATTCATAACAGTAGCAACATTACAGTTATGAGGTAGCAACGAAAATAATTCTATGGTTGGGTCACAACATGAGGAACTGTATTTAAAGGGCCTGAGCGTTGAGAACCACTGCTAGATAATTTATCTTATTTCACTGGTAACCTTGTAATTAAAAATGGTTTATAGTATGTGATTCCCAAAATCTTAATAACCATAGGAGATGACAAAGCCTCCTTAGAATCCAGACTTTACCACTGCTGACAAAACACACACACACACACAATAAAAAAACTACCCCAAATTAATGTACATAATGATCTTTGAAGAAATAATGTATTATGACAAATTGTCACATCTAAGAAACATCAATTCTACAAAGATAGGTCTGCAAACCTTTCATAGAGAAGCCTATCATTGTCACAGCTAAAACTTTCTAAGGGAGTTTTCTCCACAAATCAATTAGAATCCTTTAAAATACCTTGGCTGACAATCACAATTGCATGGGGATCCCAAGGCCTCTGCCCAGACATTCTGGACACAGTGGCCCAGATTCTAATGTACAGCCAAGGTTTTAAATAATTCACCAAAAGGCAAATGTTTTTTTGTTGTTTTTTTTTTAAATATATCTTTATTGATTTTAGAGAGGAAGGGAGATGGAAAGAGAGAGAGAGAAACATCAATGATAAGAGAGAATCATGGATTGGCTGCCTCCTTCACGCCCCCTACTGGGGATGGAGCCCACAACCCGGGCATGTGCCCTGGACCAGAATCGAACCCAGGACCCTCTTCTGTCTGCAGGCCGATGCTCTATCCACCGAGCCAAACCGGTCAGGGCAAGGCACATGTTTTAAGTCGACTTCCAAGGAGAACTTCAGCAAAATAGTCAACAGGAAATTAAATTTCCTACATTAAATACTATGGCCGGCCAGAGGTGGGGTACTCTCCACCTCGACCAACGTGTAATTTCATTAGAAAGGTGGTGTCCTTTTGAAGCAAAAACGACTTGTGTTCTGTTCTCCGGGCCACCTTAGCCCAATGTGGTGGGCAGAGGGGGGCTCAATCATCAGCATTGCCCTTTGATTTCACACGGCTCTCTCTCGCTCTCTCGGCCTGTGGCAGGCCCTGCAGTAGAAGAAGATGGGGTGTACCATCTATGCAGCGGTTCTCAACCTGTGGGTCCCGACCCCTTTGGCAGTAGAACGACCCTTTCACAGGGGTCGCCTAAGACCATCCTACATATCAGATATTTACATTACGATTCATAACAGTAGCAACATTACAGTTATGAAGTAGCAACGAAAGTAATTTTATGGTTGGGTCACAACATGAGGAACTGTATTTAAAGGGCCAGAAGGTTGAGAACCACTGACTATGCATTAGTGTGCTCCACTTAAATACGGTCTCCGAGCCCCCCAGTACCTGTGGGAGTCAACAAACACGAGAGATCAACCCTATAAACCAGTGCTGCTTGGGGTCGGGGGGGGGGGGGGATCTCTCTCAACTGCTGGCAACCAAAAAACAGGACCCCCGAACCCGGAATTGAAGGAATAGTCGCGGATCCTGGGGTGGGGGAGCGGAGGCGGGTGCGCTACACA